>NW_015411476.1:0-1927 GCF_001527695.2 Protobothrops mucrosquamatus
AATATACCCAAGTGGTCTCTGGCCATTCTTGACTTGGGTGAATGTATTTAAAAAAAACCCCTGATCCTTTGCCTACCTTTACCACACTAGCACAATGAGGTTGGTCAGTATAAACAGATTAAGGCAGTCTATGATAGCAATTGATGGGTTGTCCTAAAGGACAAGGTTGCAGTGCACAAGGCCTTTCATCTGTGTCCTTCTTTTGCTCTATCAGCCACTCCGCTGAACATTTTCTTTCTTTCTTTCTTTCTTTCTTTCTTTCTTTCTTTCTTTTTTTCTTTCCTTCTTTCCTTCCTTCCTCCCTTCCACTACTGAGCAGCTGATATACCCATCACCAAAATAGCTTGTATTTGCAAAGCTCTTGCACTGAAATCCCCTGCAAAGCTGTCAGGACATCCTTCTTGTTCCTGCTAAGTTGCTCTAGACTTTAGCTATATCTACTCTGTCATTGTTCAGTTCCTCCCTTATCACCCTTGTGATCTACCACCAGATTCTCATCCACAGTACTGATGTTGATATTTTCTCACCACTAAATGGCAGCAAAGAGTTACAAACTTTTCTCCACAACAACACCTCCACAAGGTAGGTTGAGTTGAAAAAGTGCCTGTTTCTCCAGGCACTAGATCAAGATTCTACAGCCAGGTCCAGGATCGCAATGTATATCTGAGTATTATCAGCATAGTAATAAAATCTCAATCTCAACTTTTTCATGACTTCTATTAGTGGTTTCACATTGGTGTTAAAAAGCAGAAATTAGAGAAATAAACCTTATTGGGTGAAACTTTCTTCATACACAACTGAAAGCAATCAGGAAGAAACAGAATAATTGAAGATTAATGCCTGCAATTGTGCAGGCAGTCCATATTGTTACCATAGTCAATAGTAATAAAGGTCACAGAAAGGTGCAGAAGGACTAGTTTAGGCAAGCACTTCCTATCCAGGAATTAATGAAGAAAATAAATCAGAGTAATCAATACTGTTTCCATCTCATGGCCAGGTCTCAAACTTGAATGGAAAGGGGAAAGGATAATTCATTTCAAGAAGTGTACTCTTAATTGTGGCTGCACCTTTTCAAAGGAAAATTTGGAGGCCTTATAGTTGTAGTCAAAATTAATCAGATCTAAGGAGGGCTTTTCAAGTGGCAGCTTGCCTCACACCTGATATTGATAGTTTCCCAAGTTAAGCCAGGTTGGACAGGAATCATACCCACAAGAGGTAATCCAAAGATCACCATGCCCATTTCCTGAAGAAGGTCCAAAGATCACCTTAGCCCAGTGATGACAAACCTTTTAGAGACCGAGTGCCCAAAAACTGGCCCCACCCCTGCTCCACCCCCCTGCCCCGCCCCTGCTCTGCCCCCCATCCCCCGCCCCGCCTGCCTACAGGACAACTCATCACCTCCAGGGCCCGCTGCAGATCGCCCAGGCAGCCCAGCAGCGCTATGGCAGCCACAACTGCATGATGGGGTGTGAGGGCAGAGTCTTGTCTACACTGCCTGGCTGCCATGTCCTTGGCTGTGCTGCTCCATGTGGGCCATACTCGAGGACGACTCTCCTTCAGAGGGGCTGCTGGAGAGGAGGGGGTCGTGGGGGGATGCAAGGCTGGGGCAACAGCACATGTGCCCACAGAGAGGGCTCCGAGTGCCGCCTCTGGCACCCATGCCATAGGTTCACCACCACTGCCTTAGCCTCTTCCTCAAAACTCATTGGGAAAAGCCAAGAATAGCATGAGGAGTTTGACTCTGTTGCTCCTGAAGATGTGGACAGGGTCTTGGGGAGGCTGAATGCAACCACATGTTTATTAGATCCGTGTCCCTCCTGGCTGGTACTGGCAGCTCGGGAGGGGACACGAGCCTGGTTCCAGGGAATTGTTAACGCTTCTCTGCGGGAGGGTGTCTTCCCGGCGGCCCTAAAGGAGGCCGTGGTGA
>NW_015411477.1:0-1927 GCF_001527695.2 Protobothrops mucrosquamatus
ACAACTTCAAAGGGACTGAATGTGGATACCACCAAAAGGACTCATCAATAACACCCCAGAGCTCAACGACTTCAACCGTTTCATGTCCTCTCTGAGAAGGCGATTTGAGGACCCCCTGGCTGATCGCAAAGCCCGCGAAAGGATAAAAATGATGAGGCAAGGCAAACGCCCGGTAGCCAAATATACACAAGAATTCCGGACCATTGCCAGCAAACTGAACTGGCCGGAAGACATCCTCCTTAGCCATTTCAAAGACGGACTAAATTATGACCTATATGACGCTTGCCTGCCCCGAGGGGACCCACACCAACTTGAGGAATGGTACATCTTGGCAGAGGAAGCAGAAATCAACATACTGAAGAGGCACGGCCGAGGAAAACAATGGAACTGCTCATCGCCTGAGTTGACATGTGAACCAGGGAAACCATCGGCTATGGCCAAGAAGCAAATGGGGTGTTTCAAGTGCAGGAGAAAAGGGCATCGGGCTGTAGAATGCCGCTCAAAAGCCCCCCAGCACAAACCAGACAGATCACTGGCCAGCAAATCCAGAAAGTCTCCAGCTAAGCCAAAAGAACCTGCCATGAGAATGATGGAGGCTGTGGAATCCCCCACCTCCGCTCATCAGGGGAAAAGAACTCCAGCCTACACCGCAGGGCTGGTGGACGCCTCAGATGACAGCTCGGAGGGCGAACCCCTGGTAAGTGGACGACCTTGCTGACGTTTTCAGTGAGGAGAGGGCGGATGAGCTCCCCCCTCCACCGACCCACGGACTGTGCCATTGAATTCAAGCCTGGGGCAAAACTCCCAAAGCCCAGATTATACTCCATGAGCCCAAAGGAGAAGGAAAAAATGGAAAGATTCATAAAGAAAAACCTAGAAAGGGGATTCATTGAGCCAGCCAAGCCTAAAGTGGCTGCCCCGGTCCTCTTTAGGGAGAAGAAGAACGGCTCTTTACGCTTATGTGTGGATTATAGGGCTCTGAATACAATCAGTGAAAGCAACCTATACCCTCTGCCTCTCATGAAAGACATGTTGTCACACCTCTCGAAAGGGAAATTTTTTTCTAAACTAGACCTAAGGGAAGCTTACTATCGTGTGAGAATTAAGGAAGGGGATGAATGAAAGACCGCATTTAACTCTCCCACAGGGTGCAACCAATTCAAAGTCTTGCCATTTGGATTACAAGGGACCCCCACAGTATTTATGCAACTAATCAATGACGTTCTAAGGGAGCACCTATTTAAGGGGGTCCTGGTTTACTTAGATGACATTCTTATCTTCACCGAATCAAAAGAGGAACATGTCAACCTGGTCAGAGCAGTTTTAAAGAAACTGCGAGCCGCCCACCTATATGCCAAACTCTCGAAATGCGAATTCCACCAGGAAAGGATAGACTACCTAAGTTATCGCATATCCCCACAGGGTATTGAAATGGACCCAGAGAAGGTCAGAGCAATATTAGAATGGGCACCACCCCGCACAAGAAAGCAACTGCAAAGTTTCCTGGGCTTCGCAAACTTTTACCACCAATTCATCCCCTCATTTGCCCAGATAGCCCTGCCCCTCACGAACTTACTAAAAACGAAGGGAGCATCCTCAGTAAAACCTAGCCAGCCACTAACATGGACAATGGAGTGCCAAGCAGCGTTTGAGAAATTAAAGAGACTTTTTTCTGCCGAACCAGTTCTGAGGCACCCAGACATGGATAAGCCCTTCATAATACAGGCGGATGCAAGTGATGTGGCAGTGGGGGCTGTACTATTACAAGAAAACGATGAAGGGGTATTGCAACCCTGTGCATATACATCCAAGAAACGTACGGAAATGGAACAGCGCTGGCCTGTGTGGGAGAAAGAGGCATATGGGATACGTTGGTCATTACTCACGTGGCGCCAGTTCCTTGAAGGCAACAAAATCCCTTTCCAGG
>NW_015411478.1:0-1927 GCF_001527695.2 Protobothrops mucrosquamatus
TGTGCCATCTATAAAACATTTTATAAAAATTCTCACGTAGATTTTGAGCTTGCGTAAACTTCACATTTCTCACCCATATCAACTCCCAGGTATCCATAGATATTGTTTCTCCTATATTTTGAGCCCATTTAATCATGCAATCTTTAACTAACTCAGTTTCTGAATCCAATTCTAATAAAACATTATATATCCTTCTAATAAGTCCTTTAGCACCGTCCCTTACTTGTTTCAAAAAGTTCCCATCTTTCATAGAAAAAATAGTCTTTTTATCAATTCGCCATCTCTCTTGAATTTGTCTATAGTTATCTTGATCTTTGTACTGCACATTTGTCTTCCTCCCTTCCTTGCTTCCTTGCTTCCTTGCTTCCTTGCTTCCTTGCTTCCTTGCTTCCTTGCTTCCTTGCTTCCTTCCTTCCTTCCTTCCTTCCAACCTCACTCCTTCCTGTCTATAAATGTTATTCATGGTAATTCAAATAATTTAAAAAAGCAATGGATGGAAAGTAATCAAGGAGTGAACCAACCTAGAATGAAGGAGAAATTTCCTGACAGAACAATTAATCAGTGGAATGATTTGCTTCCAGAATTTGTGGGTGCTCCATTCCTGGAACATTTTAAGAAGAGACTGGATAGTCACTTGTCTAGAATGGATTGGCTTCCTGCCCGAGCAGGGGGTTGGACTAGAAAACCTCCAAGGTCTCTTCCAACTGTGTTATTCTGTTATCCTATTAAAGTTCAGGAATTACTGAATCAAGAGATTGTCAAATCTATGGCATTCAAATATTAAATTAAAAGAACAATTGGTTTCTTTCTAGATTATATTTTTCTTCAAGTTTGTGAGGAACACAGTCTGAATCATAGATTCTAATACCCAACTATTTTAAATCATTTTTTCCCTAGCTTCTATATGGATCTGCTCCAATAAACGATAATAACGAACACACAGTTTTCTTTCATCGTTTTTTCCCAAATGAGGAGCTTCAGACTAAGGGGATTCTTCAGCTGCTGTTGCATTTAAAGTGGGTATGGATAGGGCTGATTTCCCAACCTGATGAGAGTGGACGGAGGTTTGTACGGAATGCCCTTACACTGTTTGTCCAGGAAGGTATTTGCTTTGCCTTCATGCAAGAGATACCCAAAGAAACTTCTTCTAATCACATTGAATATTTATTTAAAGATTATGTCACCATGTACAAGATTGTCATGAACAGCACTGCCAATGTTGTGATCCTCTACGGGGAAAACCACGTCATTGGCATTTTCAGAACATTTCCCTATCTTTCAGAATATGAGGATATACCAGTAAAGAGAAAAGATAAAGTTTGGATCATGGCAGCCCAGATGGAGTTCACATCAGTCCCTTTTCAAAAAATACTCCCTTTGGACTTTATTCATGGTGCCATATCTTTTGCAGTTTCTTACAAGGAGGTGACTGGATTCAAACAATTCTTGCAGACGAGAAGCCCTACTTCAGAAAAAGAAGATCATTTAACAAGATTGTTCTGGGAGCAGGCATTTGAATGTTTTTTCTTTAAAGATAAGTTAGATGAGCATGCTGGAGTGCTGTGCACTGGAGAAGAGAAGTTGGAGACTCTTCCTAATTCTGTGTTTGAGAGCACCATAACTGGGCAGAGTTACAGCATTTATAATGCAATCTATGCTGTGGCACATGCCTTGAAAGCCATGTTTTCATCCAAATACAAACACAGAGCAAGGGCGGACCATGGAAGCCTAATGATTATCAAGGAAGAAACATGGCAGGTAATAATAAAAGAAATCATAATGACATATTGATCAAGCCGCTCTGATGCCATCAGGTGTTTTTTATGTACATTTCAAGTTCAGTATCCACATAGTTTACACAATTTCATGTTTCATGTTTCATGACAACAGTATGTAGGAACTATGTAAAAAAGATTCAATTCAAAAA
>NW_015411479.1:0-1927 GCF_001527695.2 Protobothrops mucrosquamatus
CACAGTTACTACTATTGAGCAAGGTACCCCCTATACTATACCTGTACATTTGGTTTTTCTTGCCTAAATGTAGAACCTTACTTTTTTCACCATTGAATTTCATTTTGTTAGATAACGCCCAGTGTTCAAGTCTGTCCAGATCCTCCTGTATCCTAAGCCTGTCTTCTGGAGTGTTGGCTATTCCTGCCAGCTTGGTGTCATCTGCAAATTTGATGATTTCCCCATCTATCCCCTCGTCCAAATCGTTGATGAAGTTGTTGAAGAGCACTGGGCCCAGAACAGAGCCCTGGGGCACCCCACTACACACTTCCCTCCATGTAGATGTGGTTCCATTGAGGACCACATGCTGAGTACGGCCGGTCATCCAGCTATGGATCCATCTGGTGGTGATGCTGTCTAACCCACATTTTTCTATCTTATCAAGTAGTAGGTTGTGATCTACTTTATCAAATGCCTTACTGAAGTCCAAGTAAATTATATCCACAGCATTCCTCTGATCCACTAATTTTGTCACTTGGTTAAAGAATGCAATAAGATTTGTCTGGCATGATCTGCTTTTGACAAACCCATGTTGGCTTTTAGTAATGACTTTGTTTGCCTCTAGGTGTTCACTGATTCGTTGTTTGATTATCTTTTCCAGAATCTTCCCAGGTATTGAGGTCAGGCTGATAGGTCTGTAATTTCCTGGGTCCATTTTTTTTCCTTTTTTGAATTAGATGACCTCCAAAGTCCCTTCCAACTTTACTATTATTATTATTATTATTATTATTATTATTATTATTATTATTATTATTATTATTATTATTATTATTATTATTATTATTTAGTATAATAATTTAGCAAAGAAATACAAAACTACAAGGGGATTAGTTTACATTATCCACATAATGGGATTTGTCCAGCTATGATATGGTAGCCCTAATTATGGGGATCAATCAAGCAGTAGAGAAAACAATATCTTTTGTGGATTTTGGAAGAAGAGTAGAATATATTTGTAATTAACAATCAAGGAAGTTGTTGCAATGTTTTTTTAATCACTGCATTCTTTGTTAATTAAACAAAGAAAGACCTGGAGGCAATATTATTTTATTCCTAGAATAATGTCACAGCTGTCTCCTTTCTTTAACTCCATTTCTTGGAAGCAAGTTTTTTGACGAGTAGTTTTAATTCTGTTGCTATCCGTTTTTTGTCTTTAGTGAAAAGCAACATTAGTAGACAATAGATGTCTACTAATAGATCAATAAGCACTTCCACTATTAAGACCATCTGTTTCGGGACTTCCGGTGGCTGCCGGCGGCCGATGGAGGCAATCTGACAGCCTCCCGTCAGCGTTCTATGTAAAAGCCGGCAAAACAGTGCGTATCAGCTGTTTGCCGGCTTCAGCCTTCTTCTCGGGCGAAGGGAAGAAGGTGAGCTGCTGGTGAGTAGGCGTAGAGTTCCCTAGTCTCCCTGAGGGCTTTCAGGGAGATGTAGGTGTGAACTCCGCCGGAGCTCACAGCCATCTCCGTAGATCGGGACGTCTTCGTTCCAGCAACGAAGCAAGACGCCGTTTCCACCTCTAAAGATAAAGATCTGAATTGTGAGTAAAGCTCTAATAGACAGAGCTTACCAGGAACATCTGATTTTTTGGATAAAACTTCAACTCTAACTCGACTGCTTTAAAGACATCTTCTGTATTGGCTAAGCTGAAAGTGAAACTTAAAGAAAAAAAAATGGCTGCGGTCAAATCGCTTCTTTGTTCTAAAGGAAAACTTTCACTTCTCTTCCGGTTGTGGATTGCTACATTGTAATAGACTGTAAAAAATATAGAAAAATTGAAGGAAAAATTTAGAAAAATTCTAAATAAATGACTGCTGTTTTGCATTGACTTCTGATACCTTTTAAGAAAATTTTACAACTATTCTTAAGTTATAATGGCTTCTAAACG
>NW_015411480.1:0-1927 GCF_001527695.2 Protobothrops mucrosquamatus
TGTTAAGTGAATCACACGATCGATAAGCAAATCCAACTTTCTCTATTGACTGCCTGTGGAAACTGGACATGAAGGTCTCCACTCATGATTACATGACCCCAGGATTCCGCAACCATTGTAAATACATGTCAGTTGCCAAACACCTGAATTTTAATCACATGATCCTTGGGATACTGCGACAGGCAGGAAGACTCGTGAATTAGTAAACTATAAACTTCAGGCAGAAGGAGTTTGTAGAACTCAGTGAGAAAGATTCCAAGTGAAAATGCATAAAATTGTAATTGCAATTTCTTAAGTATGGAAGACAAGAGCTACTTTATTCAGAATCCCTTTGTTTATGCATTTAAATTCTTAGGGGAAAAAAGTACTGAATGCAGATGCCTTTGTCATATCAATTTATTTTTATGATGATTCTGTGAACTTTGAAGATTGAAAACACACAACATTTTCTTGAGCTATGGTCTCAAAGCATAATATTTCAATTTTTTTGCCCCAAATTTCCAACTTTCCACCACTGACTCAGAGAAGAAACTCAAGCATCTTTGATCCCAATTTTCATTTATCTCACCATTAAATCTCCACCTATCTCGTTTTTGTACAAATCTTCCAATAATTGTGAAGGAGGTTCAACTCTACTCAAACTACCACACATAATCAGGATCAGGAAGATGAGCACTTCTGCATTTCAGGGTGGTGACATTGAACTGAAACAGCCCATCGCCCATCTGTGACTCTCCTAGAGGGTAGGAACAAAAAGTGTTTGTTGAACATCCTTGGAAAGTGTGCTTTTCGGTGAAATTTCCATCTGGGGATAGGAAAAGAGCAGAAAAAGCACATTTGAGATTTAATAGCATAGATATTATAAAGCAACACTGATACAAATGCATTTAAATCTGTATGATAAAGTTTCTCCAATTAGATCATCTTCCTTTATAAAAAAAAAGGAAGGGAGGAGGGAGGGAGGGAGGGAGGGAGGGAGGAAGGAAGGAAGGAAGGAAGGAAGGAAGGAAGGAAGGAAGGAAGGAAGGAAGGAAGAGTTCCAAAGTACCCAATCAAGGTTAATCACATCATGCCAAATGCTTTCAAGAAAAACTATCTAAAAAGCCAACTGGAAAAGTCAACCATTATAATGTTAACGTCTTTTTCACAACTCTTTAAGACAGTAATCAAATACATGTTGGTCAGCTGATAGCATGGGAGGCAGGCCAGTGTTTCCTGTATCATTGTGCGTCTTTGCTTCGGTTAACAAAAGTGGGCGAGGGAAATGATTTGGACTAGCATGCGGATAAACACCTTGTGTTTGATTTCCATAAAAACTGGCCAAGTCTAAAATCCAAGTAGAAAAAAAAATTAAAGAGGCAGGAGGGAGGGAAGGAGGGAGGGAGGGAGGGAGGGAGGGAGGGAGGGAAGGAAGAAAGAAGGAAGGAAGGAAGGAAGGAAGGAAGGAAGGAAAGAAGAAGGAAGGAAGGAAGGAAGGAAGGAAGGAAGGAAGGAAAGAAGAAGGAAGGAAGGAAGGAAGGAAGGAAGGAAGGAAGGAAGGAAGGAAGGAAGGAAGGAAGGAAGGAAGGAAGGAAGGGAATATCTACTCACAAGCCACTGTGGTACTAGTGACGGTAACACACTGATCCTCTTCACCGACACATGTCACTTTCCGATCGGCTTCACAAGAATCCACATCTTCGGCATAGCAGCTTGGGCACCTTAACGAATTTGGTTGAAACTCTTCATACTTTTCCACTGGAGGAAGCAAATTTTCCAGTTAGCAAAGTTTCATAATAACCACTAACCCTTTTAACATCTACCACAGCCTCCTCCAACTTGACATTCTTTTCACATACTTGAGGTCAATTCTGAGATTTCCAGCCAGGCTGGGATCTAGGAACCCAAAGTTCTTGGGGACAATTGATTGATAGAACTCATAGTGTGG
>NW_015411481.1:0-1927 GCF_001527695.2 Protobothrops mucrosquamatus
ACTCTAAACATTTTGTTTTCTAGCAACCGGTGGGTAACCATGATTAAATTACAGCCCGTCATTCCTTTCCTCCAAAGCCTGCTCCTACTAAAGACCGCTGCATCCTGTGATTCCTTCCTCTGTCGTACTACAGGCAGTCCTCAAATTATGGCCACAATTTGGATGGAACGTCTGTTGCCAAGCAACACGGCTGTGGATCACGTGGTCCCCATTGACCGGGCTTGTGGGAAGCCGGCTGGCCAGGTGGCAAATGCCCATCACGGGACTGTGGGACGCGGGGGCCCGCCATAAATACAGCTGTTGGACGCTGGTAGTCAGTCCCTGTTTTCAATACCGTCATAACTTCAAACTGTCACTAAGCAAACGGCTGTGAGTCAAGGGCTACTAACATCCTTTCTTTCCCTTTCTGAAGTTGTAGAATCCCCCCAAAACATTTTATCCACCTCGGCTGCTATTGGGAAAACATCCCCTGGCTGTGACACAGATGGTCCTTGGCTTACGACAGCTTGCTTAGTGACCGTTCAAAATTACGATGGCACTAAAAAACAAACGACGACGTAGGACCATTTGTCACACAACCGTAGCAGCATCCCCACAGTCACGGGATCAAAATTTGGATCATTGGCACATTAACTCTGATTTACGACGGTCGCAGGGTCCTGGGGGATCATGTGATTCCCCTTTTGAGACCTCCTGACAAACAAAGTCAACGGGGGAAGACAGATTCACTTAGCAACCGTGTTACTGACTAAACAAGTGCAGTGATTTATTTAACAACTGTGGCAAGAAAGGTCGTAAAATGAGGCAAAGCTCACTTAACCAATGTCTCTCCTAGCAACATAAATTTTGGCTTGGAATCCACTCAGTTCCATGCACAAGAGGGTGGTGTCCAGAGGCTTGGAGAAGGACCACATTTTGCAAGTCTTTCTCTCTCTTTTTCTGTGTTTGCATGTACAGGTAAGTCCTTGACTTACGACGACAATTGAGTTGGTAAGGGAGACATTTGTTAAGTGAATTTTGCCCCATTTTGCCTCAGTGAATCCGGCTTCTCCCTTCGACTTTGCTTGTCCGAAGGTGGCAAAAGGTGATCCCGGGGACGCTGCGACTGTTAAAAAATATAGGCCAGTTGCCAAGTTGCCTCTGAATTTTGATCACGTGATGCTGTGACGGTCGTAAGTATGAAAAAAGATGATAAGTCACTTTTTTCAGTGCCGCTGTAACTTTGAGCGGTTGCTAAACGAATTGTGGTAAGCCGGGGACTGCCTGCGTGCATGTTGTGTGTGTGTGTCTACACACAGATAGACACACAGACCACCTTTCCCCACACTAAGAGATGGTGGAGACCCAAGCAGCTGAGTTTATCTTAGGCCACAGGTCGGCAACCTGCGGCTCCGGAGCCACATGCGGCTCTCTGAGCCTTCCCCTGCGGCTCCCAGCCCCCTCCGCCATTTGCAGAGAGAGACGGAGACACAGAGAGGCACTTGCGCTTCCCTGCTTCTCTCTCTCTCTCTGTGTGTTTGTGTTTGTGTGTTTGTGTTTGTGTAAAAGAGAGTGGACTCACGGTGTTCTCCAACGAGCTGAAAAGCTTACTGGGCGGAGCTCCTCCCTTTGCTGCGTCTCTGCAGGAAACAGGAAGCAGGAAGCAGGAAGGGCAGGAGAGAGCTCGCTAGCCCAGCTCTGCTGGCTCAGGAATTCTGGGAGTTGAAGTCCACGAGTCATAAAAGGTTGCCTAGCCCTGGGCTGGTTGGAGAACAGCTTGAAGCCAGCTTGCCAGGTGAGCAGAAGATCAGAGAGAGGGAGAGAGAGAGAGAGAGAGAAAGAGAGAGAGAGGGAGAGGGAGAGAGGGGGGGGGAGAGAAAGAGAGAGAGAGAAAGAAAGAGAGAGAGAGAAAGAGAGAAAGAGAGAGAGAGAGAGAGAGAGAGAGAGA
>NW_015411482.1:0-1927 GCF_001527695.2 Protobothrops mucrosquamatus
TTACCAGTATGCTTCATAGCTTGGTTCAGTGTAGGGTAACCTTGTAAAAAGGAGTAGCCCAATTTGTCTAATTAACCAGAATATCTGGGGTACCAAATGCACACACACAAACATTCTCAGATAAACCTTCTGGAAATTAGTTCATTGGGGGGGGGGAATCAGTTGGTGGTGGAGACAGTACAAGATAGATGCTATATGGCTTTAAGTGGCTTCCTGATCAATCTTCTAAAATATAATGTCTTCCATATATGTTGAAATACAATCTCAGTTTGTATGGCCATTGTGTTTCAATTATTCCTTCAGGTCTCTTATCTTCTACCCTTAAAATCTGTTTTCTTGCATTCTTTTGTGGGTGTTTTGAGGCCAAATACTTGTTTTCTCCTTTGAGTGCACTTTTTCTGACTTCATCTTTTATCTTTTTACTTTTTCTTTACACTCACTATAGACTGCAGTCCTGGATCACTGATTGTGACTAATTTCCACTGCACTCAGTACAAATGATGTTGGAATAAATGTCCAGTGGTGCTGGATTATAAAATAGATTTATATGTTTTTATTGAGTTGTATTTGAATTGTTGTAGTTGGACTCTATATAAACTCTATAAAAATACAATTATAAGGTATTAGGCCTAATTATTGCCAGACAATGACTGACTGGTTAACTGTGCAAAATTTAAGGCAGAATAGAGTCAGTAAATTTGGTTCTGTTTTATGGTAACTGCAACCCTCTGTCTTTTTGTTAGGCTACTGCTCTCCTTTGCAAAATTTAGCTGTATTTTTTATATAGCTCTGAAAAACATTGTCCTAAGATCTGGCTTGTATTCCAAAATTGGGTGGAGGTGAGGACAGAAGGAAAAGAAGGAACAGCTAGAAAGCATGTGAAATCCTCAGGCACAAATGTTCTGTTCATCATAAACTGTGTATGAAATAATAGAGCAGTTATAGCATTATTAACATCAGCAAAATGTCTCTCCCTGTAGGAGTAGTTGCTGAATTGGGCTGGTGTAATGCCATCATCTCAACAGCTGGCTCAGCATGGATCTGAGGCCCAGCAGGAGGAAAATTCCACCAGTGTTTTTTTATTGGTCCCTCTCATCTTCCGAAAGAATACATAGGAGAGTGTGGGCCCAGGAAAAAAGGCCTCAAAAGAGAAGGCTCTGGGGGGGTTTCTAGAAACAGTTTTCCTAAAAAGAGAAGGCAGTTAAACTTCTTTCAGGGGGATATGTGCATGTCCATTGACTTCTTTGTGGGCTCTGCCACATCTGAGCTGCTACCAGTTTCCATACTGCTTTCTTCTCTGTCTGCTTTTGCTGACCCAGATCTTCCCCTCACGAATCTATGGACCATTATCTAGCACCCTCTTCTCTCTTCCCCAAGTGGTGGCAGGAAACAGATCTTTATTTTTCATTTCTAAAAGTTTGCTAAGACGTACATCCTGCGCTATAAAGGATATGCATATTTGATAGTTTCCCTGAGTAGTGACACTCTCAATATGAGGCCAAAGGATCACTCTGAGCAACAATGGCTGGAACTTCAGCAAGAGTCCTTCTGTGAGGTAGATGGGCAGTTCTTAAAAAATTTGATAAATAAAAATAAAAGAGAGGTTACGCTAGGAGGAGGATGGGGGTTGTTTCTTTGGGACATGACTCCATGCCTATTTCTTAGCACCACCATCTCTGTCCCTATGGCAGTGGCTTGGGGAAATTATGGGCCTTATTTATTTATTTATTTATTTTTTAAACTTCTATGCCGCCCTTCTCCCCAGAGGGACTCAGGGCGGCTCACAGCATGTTAAAAAACAACACAAAAAACATTTCCCCTATAAAACCAATTAAAAAGCAAATATATTAATAGCTGTGTCATATTTAAAATCTTTGAAAATTTTTAAAAATTATTCCCTATTTAAAATTCACCCTAGGTCAGTCCC
>NW_015411483.1:0-1927 GCF_001527695.2 Protobothrops mucrosquamatus
CCCCTTTTGATCAACTGCATTTAATTGGAATTTTCTTTTCTTTCTTTTTTGTCTTATAGCACCACTGAGCCACCTCTGCGGATTCATATAATTAATGGTTACATTTCTGTGGAACCTCAGCCACGAGGACACAAGCAATCCAGACATATCCAGGCAGACAGGAGCTGTTCTACCAGACCCTTTCTATTCTTCTTCACGTTGACTTTTGTGCTGCTTTCAGTACTCTTTTGAGGCTAGAATGGGTCCTATATTCAGCTACGTGTCTTTTTTTAAAAAAAGGGTTTGGGGGAGGGGTTAGAGAAAAAGGAAAGCATCTATTTTCTGAACAGGAAATCATCTATGTGGATTTTATTCTTTTAGACCTCATCCTTTTCCTGAATCTGGACCATTAACTTGAGTAACTGTTTTGACCACGCCCAATACAGGAAAAGATATTTTTTTAACGAAAGCTATTATTTATTCTTCCCTTGCAGAAGAATTATTTCATGTTATCCCAGAATTATTTGGGAAGTATATATGTAACATAGCTGTTATTTAGCTGTATGGATTTGACTTGAACACAGTTTATTTGGGGGTTGGTTTGTTTCCATGAGGTTTCTAGTTTTATGGGAAGGAAAATGTTGAGCACTTTAAAGCAATAGGAAGAGATTAAAAAGAATGCCAGATTTACTTGCTTCTTTTCCACCACTTGTTCCTGATAGGCCTTGTTCTCTGGCTGTAACAGCAGTTTCTTCCTTTAACATTTTATCCATCCGTTTTTTTAAAAAAAAATCTCGTAAGTGCAAATGGGCTTGACAGTTCAAAAAACTAGTTCCTTTTCCCCCCAAAACAATTACCATTACTGTAAACTATTATTTGTACCCTTTTTGAATCCTATTTGAAATAAAGAAGTGCTCCCTACTCCCTGTCTCCCCAGAAAGATTGTTAAGTCTTGCCTAAAAATGGTGGTGCTTTTATATATGATAACACATCCGCTTCTGAGCTGATAGGGTAATAGTATTTCTTCCTTTTCTAGGATACAGCACCTTCTAGGAACTGAGAAACCATGTATGATTTTGGGAAACATGGCTTCCTAACAGTGCGAAAGGACAAATTAAGTGATGGGAGAGAGGCTGTGCATTCACACACATGCAGAGGCAATAACAATAGCACTTAGCAATAGCACTTGGACTTATATACTGCTTCACAATGCTTTACAGCCCTCTCTGAGTGGTTTACGGAGCCGGCATATTGCTCCCTAACAATCAGAGCATCCCCATGGTCACATGACCAAAATTCAACTTGGCAACTGACTCATATTTATGACGGTTGCAGTGTCCCGGGGTCATGTAATCCCCTTTTGCAACCTTCTGACAAGGAAAATCAATGAGGAAACCAGTTTCACTTAACAAATGTGTTACTAATTTACCAACTGCAGTGATTCACTTAACAACTGTGGCAAGAAAAGTCATAAAATGGGGCAAAACTAAATGTTCCATTTAGCAACAGAAATTCTGGGCTCAAGTGTGGTCGTAAGATGAGGACTACCTGTGGTAGAACAAAATTGACCAAAAGAGATGAGGGCAGGAGAGAAGTAGTTTATATAATTATATGGAGAATCTAGAGGATTTTTTTTTTTAAGTGGAGTTCACCCACTGGAAATTATTGTGCCACATTTGCAAAGGAATAGCCTGTTATAAAATCAGTTGTGACAAGATTTGATACTGGCTTTGATGACTTAGGCTTAACATACAGGAGGACCTGGACAGACTTGAACACTGGGCGCTATCTAACAAAATGAAATTCAATGGTGAAAAAAGTAAGGTTCTACATTTAGGCAAGAAAAACCAAATGTACAGGTATAGTATAGGGGGTACCTTGCTCAATAGTAGTAACTGTGAGAGGGATCTTGGAGTCCTAGTGGACAATCACTTAAATATGAGCCAGC
>NW_015411484.1:0-1927 GCF_001527695.2 Protobothrops mucrosquamatus
GGAACCAGAGTGGCACACTGATTAGAATGCAGTATTGCAGGCTAACTCTGCCCACAGCCTGGAGTTCAATCCTGACGAGCTCAAGGTTGACTCAGCCTTCCATCCTTCCTAGGTCAGTAAAATGAGGACCCAGATTGTTGGGGGCAATATGCTGGCTCTGTAAACTGCTTAGAGAGAGGGCTGTAAAGCACTATGAAGCGGTATATAAGTCTAAGTGCTATTGCTATTCTGCTGTAAAATTTGGAGCAGAATGGACCTTTTTTTAGAGCAAGAGGCTGTTGTTCATATACATTGCTTATAAATGATGTGCCTTCCAGTCAGTGTTGACTCCTGGCCATTTTAATGCCATTTGTAAAAAGAAATTTGCTTCAGGCCATTTTATCAAATGGAAAAACCATTTCAAACATGCTTTTGCTATATACAGTAATGTTCATTTGTGTGATTTTTAATCTTGCCACCAGATGACTTTATACACCGCTCAAAGAAGCCGGGATAATCCTTGATGGAGTGCAAAGGTCTGGACAAATCTAAGATGGCATTCTTCTTTTTTCGTGTCTCCCATTTAATGTAATAGGGGATCAATTGTCATTCTTCTAAGTTTAGGGATAGGGAGACTGTGCTACAAACCCTCGCATTCCTCATTATTGTCTAGGTATCTGGAAAACCATAAATTGCCACCTTGAACAGGAATTGGGAAAATATACTGATACAAACACATTCCTTCATACTGGTGTCTGAATACGTTGCCTTTCTCTGAAGCTTGGGGAGAAAAACCTTTGGCTGGCTACCAAGTTCAGCCAATATGTGGACCTCTGGGGATAATGGTAAACATATCCAAACATAACAAGTGTATCATTCAGACAGGACTAACTTGGCAATATTTATTCCTTTGAAGAACCTGGCAATGTCCTGGTCTGATGACTGCCAAGGTAAACCTCTAGCTCGGATCACGGTATTATCATCCACAAGTTCCATCTTGCTGCTGTAGATCAAATATAAGGATAACTTTATTAATATATTTAATATTCTCATCATCACAAACCACAACCAGAACACTACAGCTTTTCCATAGCCGTAAATTTACATCAGAACATTTTTCAGATAATTAAGTGGAGACTTTAAAATTCAACACCATTTTTTGAAATTAGAGATTCGTCCTCTAGTATAATGTAATTTGCTTCTGTTGTTCATATAATTTTTATTAAAAGTGTTAAATAAAACTAAATTAGAATAGAAAAAATAAAATGAAGTAACACAAAAAGCTAAAACTTCAATAAGTAAAGAAAATAGGAGGAAAAAAGATAAAGGTATAAAAAGTAGCTTCCAATATTCTTTGCAGCACTTATAAGTACTGTACAGTTATATTTTAATCTCTCCTTCCAAAGTTACATGATGACTTCCTAATTCACGTCTGTTGTTCTGACTAATTTTAACTTTCACCTGTATGGATAAATATAGCCATTTACAATGCAGTGATTAAACTATTGGAGCTGTACCCTTAAGATGTTCCTACCGTGTGTTGAGGCCAAATGGACCTTATTTTAAGAAAATTCTATCCAGACCTGATGCTTCAGCAGCTAACTTGCCAAAGGTTGAATATGTAACACCCACCACCACCACTCTCATAGGATAATTTCAAATTACTTTGCCATCCTAATTTTCTATCCCAGAAAGCAATTTGTAATATCTTTCTTTTCTATGAACAGCTCTTATTGGATATATATATATATTTATTTGCATATATGTATATATTTGTGTCTACACACATTCAAAATATAGATATATAATGTTAAAATGTTTACATAAACATCAAAATAAACTGTTCAGGGTCATCTTATCAGTGAAATGGGCAACATATTAATTTAATAAAAATGCATGTATGTACACACACACACACACACACACACACATACTGATCAGCTTTAAA
>NW_015411485.1:0-1927 GCF_001527695.2 Protobothrops mucrosquamatus
CATCTTCTCCAAACCAAAATATATCTTTCTTGTGAATAATCCTTCACATAGGCAGAAATCTTAGCCATTTCTGCTAAATTTGAAACTTTGAATACCCAATCTTCTATAGTGGGCAAACGTTCCGTTTTCCAACATTGAGCTACTAGTAATCTTGCAGCAGTTATCAAATTCAACATCAAATCCATTTCTTTTTTATCCATATATTTATAGCATTTGCTGACTCATACTATTTAAGATAATTTATTTCTGTTCATTCAGTGAAAGCAAGCCAAATAATAAAAGCACTTTACAGTGTTATGTTGCAGCTCATAATATATAGATTCTCAATCATTTGGACCCTTTACAGTCATGGCTGAAATTCGGTACCACATAGAAAATGCATTTTTGTGCTTGTGGATATCCTTTGGACAGACTATGATTGGGGGTATGCAAGTTTTGATCTCCCAGCAATTTTTGATACCAGTGACTATTGTATCTTTCTGCTCTCTAAAGCATTGGGGCAGGATGGCACTGTTCTGCAGTGATTTCTCTCCTTTCTAAAGTTGTATTGCCATTTGGTGATGATGGAATGGATCAGTCTAACCCCAGGCCAAAGCAATGCTATGAAAGGGCTGGCGCAGTGCCTGGAGGCTGTTAAATGCCTGCAAGATGGATTTGGATTGGTGACCTAATGATGTCAGGGAAATTCCATCTCTGACTCTGAGCAGGTTGCTCAGGGATGGCCCATGATCACATTCCTATAGGCTCACAATTCCTATTTGAAGAACAAATGGCAGCTGTGGCATAGAAGCTTTTGCACAGTTCTATCTAAATTGTGACCATTTATGGATCAGAAAGCTCTGCTCACAATCACTCATGCCCTAAAGCTTCCTAGACTATTGTAACACACTCTGCATGGACCTGCCCTTGAAGAATATTTAGAATCTAATGTGTACATATGTATGAATGCGTAGGTTATCCCTCCCTGCCTTGAGAGCTACAGTTGTTTCCAGTTGGCTTCTAGATGTGATTGGAGGTGCCACTTGCACTTTTAAAGCCCCCTGTGCTTCTTGTCTGAAGATCTGCCTTAATTCCCTCCAGGTTCAGTACTTGACAGTGTCTCCAAAGCAGATGTTTTCAGTAGCTGCTCTGCTTTTTTGGCACTCGCTCCCAGATTTAGTTATCTTTTGTATCTTTTACATTTTAAGAAAGCTGTGAAGACTGTAAATATCCATTCCATCTTGCAGTGTGTGTGTGTGTGTTATAATTAAAGGTGGGCATAGAGCACTTATATTTTCTATTTTTTTATCTTTCTCGATCTTTTTATATATATTTGGGGTATCATTATTTTCACATAGTTAAGTAAGGGTAATAAAGTAAATAAATCAGTTAGACCTGCTATCACTTTTTGTCCCTCTTGAGCTTTCTGGAAATTGTGAAGACCTGCACAAAAAATATACAAATTAACAGTTCCCAAATAGATATTCATGTAAAACAGGAGTCTGGTTTCAGTGAGATATGCTACCAAGTAAATATTTACAAACCTTCCAACATACCTATGTTTGACAATAGAAGGTTTTTATTCCAATTAAGAAGCAATCAAAATGCATAGTATAAAATCCTAGATGAGAAGAGGAGCATGCTATGAATATTACGGAACTGAACATATCCTGATGATGTTGCAAATTTGGATTTAAATTTGTGGGTTGAAGAGAATTGAGAAATTCAAGATAATTCTCTTATTAGAGGTTTTTTTAAAATTAAGTTAGCAGCTAGCAAATTATATTACAGCAACGGCTATATTTCTTAGGGAATTCAAAAATACTAATGTATAGACATCATTTGTGAAAATAAAGAATGCAATTCCTTCCAGAAGGGAGCAAATATAATTTATTAGTTGTTTAGTTCTAGTTTAGGATAAGGAATATGGAAAGGCAGAGGAAAGGAT
>NW_015411486.1:0-1927 GCF_001527695.2 Protobothrops mucrosquamatus
TGTTTTTTTTACAAAACATTGAGGATTTGGTGTTTTCATAATTTTAAACTTAATATCACTTCCAAAAAGTTCAAATATGAGTTAACAATAATGTCATTAAAACAAAGTTTAGAAACGTGGGGGTGCTGCCACCTATAAAGATATTTTGAATGAGAAAGGAGAATTAAAAGCGAGAAATACTTTAAATTGGAATGGTGGGCGTATCTTCAAATCCAATCCAAATTTAATAAAGACAAAAAGGAACGGGGCATAAAGCAAGACTCTTCAGAATTAGATAAAATCTTATTTAGTAGGGAAGAAAAGACCATAAGTAAACTATATCTATATTTATTAGAGCAAGATATGATCGAGGAACAGGTAAAAGAAACGATGATAATTTGGTGTAAATATTTTGGGCACAATATTGATTTGGATAATTGGCAAAGTTTATGGGAAAAAAACCTAAAAATTACTTTAGCAACCTCTAAAGGAAAACCTCTATAAGATGTTTTATAGGTGGCACCTCTCTCCCACAAGATTAGTACAAATGAATAAGGGGAAATCCTCGATATGCTGGAAGTGTGGAGAGGCTGTTGGGAATTACTACCACATGTGGTGGGAATGTCCAAAGGCACATAATAAATTTTGGAATTTATTAAAGAAATGGCTGGAAGAAATTTTGCTAATAGATATAGAGACCAAACTGGAATTTTTTTTATTGGGAATTATAGAAAGAAAATATAAGAAAGATACAAATTATTTATTACTGCATATAGTAACAGCGGCATGAATAGCCTTCACTCAAAAATGGAAAGAGAAAGATATTCCAACCGAAGAGGAAATATTACTGAAAATTTTCAATTGTGCAGAAATGGATAGACTTACATTGGAACTCAAGGATAAAAGTGAAACTAAGTACTACAAAATCTGGGAACAATTTTGTGATTGGATAGATAACAAGAGGGTAGCCAAGACAAATGTGTAGTGTTAGAATAAAATATAGATTATAGACAAATGTATATTTAAAAGATAAATAAATATACAGAAATAAGGGAAAAAGTGTTAATATTATATTATAAATAGCGAGCAAAGCTCAAGAACTATATGTCTATATGAGTACTAATATTACTGTAAAGTGACAGAAGATGTATGGAACCAGTGATGTCATATCTATGTCCAATGTGTTTTTAATTTTGTATTATTAATAAATAAAAAAAAAACCCACAAAGTTTAGAAAGGCGGCATGGATGAGAGTTCACAGCTTCTTTTCATGTTACTAGATGAAGCATTAAGGCCCAGGCCTACTTGTACAAAAATTAGTCTTCCTTCCCTTCCCTTCCCTTTATACTTTTACAGATAGTCCTCGACTTATGACCACAACTGAGCCCAAAATCTCTGTTGCTAAGCAAGAGAGTTGTTAAGTGAATTTTTCCCCTGCTTTATGACCGTTCGTGCCACAGTTATTAAGTAAATCACTGCAGTAGTACCATGGTTGTTAGGTGAATCTGGCTTCCCCATTGACAGCTTGTCAGAAGATCACAAAAGGTGATCATGTGACATTGCAACTGTGATAAAAACATGCCAGTAGCCAAGCATCCAAATTTTGATTGTGTGATCATGGAGATGCCGCAGTGGTCATAAATGTGAAAAACAGTCATAAGTCATTTTTTTCAGTGCTGTTTTAACTTCAGACAGTCACTAAACAAATGGTTGTAAATCAAGGACTATCTGTAGTATTCTCAAAAACAAAAAAAAAATCTTCTTGACTTCTTTTGCTCACATTGGTTTTACACGTATATAAACTACAACTATGTAAAAACTAGCATATCCATCACTATTTGCCTTTATTTAATGCTCATTATTTATTTACTATTTATTTGCATCCTGCCTTTATTGTTTTTACAAATGACTTAAGCTCGTAAACATACCCAGCAGACCTTCCTCCTGT
>NW_015411487.1:0-1926 GCF_001527695.2 Protobothrops mucrosquamatus
AATATATATATATATATATATATATATATATATATATATATATATATATATATATAATATATATATATATATTCAAAATTTTGAAAAACACATATGATGTCACAGTTGCGAATGCTGCCAGTGGATAGCTCTAGTTTGAGCTGATACAGGCAAAAGATTCCTTTCTCCCATATTTGGGCCGACAGGGTGCACCAAAACTCATATATATAAATGGGGATAGGATGAAATCAATACTTGATTTAATTGATGTCTATCAAGATTCTCTGTCATCTGGGTCAAAGTTGTCTCAAAAGTGTTTTTTTCCATTAAATTAAATACATCGAGGAAGACATTACTTTCCCCCACGTATCTGATCATTTTCACATTCTGTTCCACTAAAATTCACAGTTCAGCAGCAACCTTTTGAAGAGTACTGGAAATCCTACACCAGGTTGGGGGATGGCTAACTAACCATGCTCCTCAGCATTAAGAAATCCATGCATAGAAAACTGCCTCATCCCTAAATCTGACTGACTTGTCTCACATTGACTTTTTTTTTATTCACAAGCTGTTTTCTGATTGGCTCTCTGACCAAGAACACTGCATTGTAACCCAATCAGGTTCGTTGAGTGGGAGTGAGAAAACCAAGCTGTTATTAAGGCCGCCCCAAGACTTCTGCCTCTTCAAAACAAGCACGGGGGACTTGTTTTCTATAAATACCACGGGTTTACTATCTGATTGCAACAGCAGTTCATTAGTAACAGGGGCCGTTTGATCATTCACATGACTCCCAAAGACACTGATAATTAGCACAGGTCTCAAACAAGATTTACAACCTCCCCCCCCCTCCACACACTTCTTACACCAGGCTGCCAATAAGATCTGTGTCCGCAGAAGTTTTATGAGCCAGATTTATGCACATGTCAGGAAGATAAATTAACATTGCAGTGCTGCAATGGGGAAAAAAAGTTTCTTTGCAGCATGATGAAACAACTTGGCTGAAAGAAATCAGAAGGAGCATCACAGGAACATGTCCAAGCTTACCCTGCTGAAGTTGTATTAATTAGCTGACAGAAAAGCTATTTTGCTTAGTTCCCCTTTCACCCTGACATAAAAAACAGTACCTTTCACTTAGAATGGTCCCCCCCCCACAATTCTTCAGGGGCTCATCTCAATCCCATTTTCTTTTCTAGATGTGTGCTGCAAAATTCTGCCTCTTTTGTGCAATGTCTGAGCATAGACAACAGTGAAGAAAGGTTCCCTTTCTTCATTTTTGGTAGGTATGTTGTATCCATGTAAATAAAATGCACCTTCTTGTAGACATGTTTTAATAATTAAAGTAATTAGAAAAATATTGAGTGTACTTGTTTGGTGAGACAGATACTGCATATAAAAGCCCACATATTCTATAACACAAGCAGGGGGAAAGAGTGGTTTTATACAGTCCTTTCTGATATCTGTGTACAGTAGTGTCTTACCTGTGTAGAAATAAACCACAATTCATTCCATCCATCTGGAAGTTTTAATACAATTAATGTTACCGAATGAGTGTGGTCACATAAGATGTTTAACCTGGTTATTAAGTAAACCTAGATTCTGTACCATAAGCTAACCAAAGCTAACCAAAGCTAACCAAAACAGGTTGAGTTTAGCCAACAAGCTAAGCCACAAAGGAATTACCATCTAACTGATATGTAAACTAATAAAACATGGCATCATTAAATTGACCTGGTTAGTTCTGGGTGAACACAACCCATCTCTAGATATTGAATGCATGGAAAAGGTAATACCAAGTGCTGTTCTTGGGGTAGTATCCAGTCCAATGAGTCTGTCTGCACCATTTAGTTCCTGCTATTGAGATTGTTATCCCACCCTTTTCCACACTCAGAGAAAAATGCCAGATAAGTCTTCCACCCACCACAGTAATATATCTAGAGTAGACATACA
>NW_015411488.1:0-1926 GCF_001527695.2 Protobothrops mucrosquamatus
AATCATCAAAACAGTTTTAGCATAAAATATGTATGTCATTTCATTATTTTCCAAAAGAGAATAGAGGGTATCAAATTTAGCTTATTCATCTTCTGTTGCACTGAAGTAAAGATATTTTGCTTTTATCAAAGTTGGGAATCATAGTTTAGCTTTTTGTTTCTACATTTTAATGAGCCAACAGAGAAAACATTATTTTTTTTAACTAGTTTTTGCTTTATTATAAATAACTTTAATAATGGAAAGTTATTGAACTGTATTAAATTTAATAATAGAAGGTGATTGAATTGTATTAAATTTATTGTTTTCATACTTTTAAATAAGTCAATTTATAGCTAATAGTTTAAGAACAAATAAAAATACCTCTTTCCTTTGTGAATGGACCAATATACATTAACATAATATATGTCTTTTATCCTCTGAAATAGCGGATAACCAGAATATTTAAATATTTTAATGCCTTCTGTACTACCACATTCTGAGAACTCAGTGAGTAAAATTTGAGATAAGCATCCTATGACTCATTAAAGCAGCTACAATTTTTATTCAAGTGTTTAGGTCTTTTTCTTTTCCAGGCACATACAGATACTTGGAAAATATGTGTCTGCTTTATGGAAGTATTCCACTCCCACACATTCCCCAAAAAAATTATGAATTATTTTTGAAATATAAATAGTCCCAGTAAGTATATCCACTATGTAAGTTTTGCAAATTTAAAATTTGAAAATTAATACAAATAAATACAGGAATGAACAAAAGATAAAAAAATGTGGAGTTCTGTAACTTTCATCCTTTCTTCTTCTCAACTATTCTGAAACGTACTCCAACTTCATGTCTCTGCTGTATTGAACTAAATAATAGCAAACTGGAATGGCCAAGTATCTACAAATTTCACAAAAACCCTGGTGCATGCCTGCAAGTAAAGAAATGGTTTCACATACTTGGAAATGCTCGTTATGTTGAAGAATATAATTTGGTAAATCCAAAGATGGTAGAATAAAAAACTCCACCAAAAGGATCTATGACCTTCCCATATTCATGGAATGCTGATTGAAACTGGGTCAACGTAACAAAGAAGATACTATTTTAAAATGGGAAGACTGAAGGTCTTAGGGTGCTTTAAGATGGATAACTCAAATGACTTATGAGCCCTGATATGGCAACCCAAAGTCAAAATATATTACAGTATGTATTTATTTATTAGCAACTACTCAGCCTTTCCTCTTTGAGATTTTTTTGTATGGAAATAAAAATATATAGTAATAGGAAGGTGACATTTTATTGGTTGGACCCCATCCCCCTCCAACTATGTATACAAGGAGGGCAGCTTAACAGTAAAAGCCTCATTTGGAAGCCTCCATAAACAGGAACTGTTAGGCAGTGCAAATTCAGTGCAGAGACTTATAAGATCACAGATTCAAAATATATAGTGAGCTGGTAACAAACAAATCATGCTGAGGCTCACACAATATCTGAATAAACTAATGAAGGCTTGACAGAAAATCCCAGCCCAGCCTAGATGATGATAACTAAATAAAGTAAAAGTTTCCTTCAAATCCAGCATGAAGGAAGGTGGGTAGAAAACAGATGTGTGAGAGATTTTCATTTTTCTGGCCAAGAAAGAATAGTGCTTATACTTCTGTTCTGCTTGAAAGAAAAACCAAAGGACTTTATTTAATGCTTATGCTAAATTTCGGAAAGCCTTTCAAAAGAGCCAAACAAACAATTCCTATCTAGTGGTTGATGATTAATGCACTTTTCTGTTAAATAAGTTTAAATGAGATGTAGACTGAGGTATTTGTTAAATTATTTCAAGAGCTAGAGAATGTTTAAGTTCCCATTCAGTTTTCACATATGGAAGCATTTCTTGATGAGAATTTAGAGAATTCAGTTTTACCTTAGAAATTGAGAAGTCTTGTTTCCATATCC
>NW_015411489.1:0-1926 GCF_001527695.2 Protobothrops mucrosquamatus
TGGGGGTCGCCAGCCGGCACTGTCTGGCTGACGGCACCCTGAGGAGACCCTCTCTGTGGGAGCGTATCGGCCGGTGGGAGGTAATCTGAGGCAGCAGGCGGTCTCGGAGATAACCAGGTCCGATGCCATGGAGCGCTTTGAAGATGATAGTCAACACCTTGAAGCGCACCCGGAAAGCCACCGGCAGCCAGTGCAGCTCACGCAGCAGCGGCGTTACATGGGAGCGCCGAGTCACTCCCAACACCGCCCGCGCGGCTGCATTCTGGACTAACTGGAGCCTCCGAGTGCTCCTCAAGGGGAGCCCCATGTAGAGAGCATTGCAGTAGTCCAGGCGGGAGGTGACAAGGGCACGGGTGACTGTGCGCAAGGCATCCTGGTCCAGAAAAGGCCGCAACTGGTAAATCAGGCGTACCCGGTAAAACGCCCCCCTGGCCACGGCCGTCAGCTGGTCTTCTAGTGTCAGCCATGGATCCAGGAGGACACCCAGATTGCGCACCCTCTCCGAGGGAGCCAGAGTTTCGCCCCCTATAGTCAGCGACGGAGTCAGCTGACTATGCCGAGGCGCCGGCAGCCACAGCCACTCGGTCTTGGAAGGGTTGAGCCTGAGTCTGTTTCTCCCCATCCAGACCTGTACGGCCTCCAGGCACCAGGCCATCACATCAAGGGCATCATTGGGGTGGCCTGGGGTGGAAATGTACAGCTGAGTATCATCAGCGTACTGATGGAAATCCACCCCAAAGCCACGGATGATCTCCCCCAGCGGCTTCACATAAATATTGAACAATAGGGGAGAGAGGACCGACCCTTGTGGCACCCCACAAGTTAGGGGCCTTGGGGTCGACCTCTATCCCCCTGCCAATACAGACTGCGTACGGTCGGTGAGGAAGGAGGAGAACCACCGCATGACGGTACCTCCCACTCCCAACTCCACCAGGCGCCGCAGCATGATACCGTGGTTAACGGTATCAAAAGCCGCTGAGAGGTCCAAAAGAACTAGGACAGAGGAATAACCCCTGTCCCGGGCCCTCCAGAGATCATTCACCAGTGTGACCAATGCCGTTTCCGTGCTGTACCCCGGCCTGAAGCCCGACTGGAGCGGGTCTAGATAGACTGTTTCCTCCAGGCGCCGGGGGAATTGCTGCGCAACCACACTCTCAATTAATCTCAAGAAATAAATCCTTCTTAGATTCTGTACATATAGAACTGCAACTGAGCAGCATACACAATCTTAATGAAATATCCAAGCAGTTTAGATAATAGAAACATTTGTGTTTAGCAAATAAGACATTTGTATGTTTACTAAATCCAGATTTCCAATATAAAGCAAGAAAGGGTAAAGTAAAATATTTCAGTACTGAATTTTAACAGGGAAAAATAACATGAAAGGGAAAGTGACTGGCTTAAAAAAATCCAGAAGTCATAGAAATATTTACAGTTAAAGTAGCAATAGGTAGAAATATAGGACTAGATGAATGGGAAAGAATTTGGAATGTAAATTGCAAATTAACGTTGTCAACTGCGTATAAAGAAAACCAAATTAAAATGTTTTACAGATGGCATCTAGCTCCGGCGAGATTGGCCAAAATATATAAAAATATGAATCCAGATTGCTGGAAATGTAAAAACAATGAGGGAACATTCTACCATATGTAGTGGCAATGCCCCAAAGCAAAAATTTACTGGGAACAAATAAGAGGATGGATATTGGAAATAACAAGACAACAAATTGAATTCAAGCCTGAAATATTTTTACTAGGTATAATTAATTTAAAAATTGAAAAGCGTCTTCAATACATCATAATACATATTATAACGGCGGCACGTATTACTTATGCGCAACATTGGAAAAATGAAAACATACCAACAAGCGCAAAGATTATAGGAAAGATTTTAGACTGTGCAGAAATGAACAAACTAACTCTAGAA
>NW_015411490.1:0-1926 GCF_001527695.2 Protobothrops mucrosquamatus
CAGCCAAGCTCCCACCCAATCAGCTCAAACCCCACTGGCAGTTAAAAGGAAGAAACAGCTGCGATCACACACACTACTCCCAGAAGCACGAAGCTGAAGACACCAGCCTGAAGATGACGAATGTGACTTCGTCGAAACGTCGCCAAGACACTTCTAATTCTACGCGGGAGAAAACCCGAATAACTAAAGACCTACATAATATATATATATATATATATATATATATATATATATATATATATATATATATATATATATATATATATATATATGTGAGTCTTTGGTCATTCGGGTTTTCTCCCGTGTAAGATTAATTAATTAATTAATTAATTAATTAATTAATTAATTAATTAATCTTACACGGGAGAAAACCCAAATGGATCATAGGTCCTGTATTTCATTCTGGGAAAGTGGGAGAGTTTTATTAATATCCTGAAATGTTTCTGACCTCACTTTTCTTACTATATTATCCAAGGAATGGTGGTTTATATTTAACTGGATTATTATTGCTTATATGCCACTTTCTTTCTACTTGTCAGTCTCAATCACTCTTTCCAAGAGATTGGGTTGCCCAGCAGCTAATCAATCTCAGTTTCTTCTGCTCTGATGGAAAAACCCCATTAGCTGCATGATCATAGCAGTATTTATTTCTTCTCTAGGGCTGTAATTATTTTGGTGTCTTCTTTTTTACTTATTTATTTCACTTTTTAAAAAAACTTGGTAAATGCTTAAATTATGCAGTGTACAGAGACCAGTTTAGAGAATACAACCAGGGATCAGAAGTGATACTGTCAGGTCTCAAACGGTTCCCTATTTTACTTACCTTCCTTCTGTCCTTCCATCTTTGGGACCTGCCATTCTGTTGCGGGAGGGGGGAGCCCAGCGTTACTTGCATGTTTGCATTTGTTCGTCAGTTCTGTTTCCTTTTCCTGATTGCCATGGGGAGGGGTATGGCAGCTCTCCGAAGATGATCGCGACGAGCCGGATATCAGCGAAGCCAGGAAGTCGTGCGCCAAAAGCAACGGCTGATCGCCCCAAGATGCCAGCTGATTAATACAATTCAAATCCCCATGTGGTTTTGATGGGAGGGGTTTTACGGCTTGGATGACAATACGGTGTTAGCGAGCTTTTACTTCAGACCTCACCTTGATCCCCCACTGTTACTGATCCCCAAATAAAAGAATCCTGTTTGAAGCAGTGATTGCCTCAAGAGTTCGAATTCTTGGGAGAACAGCTGAAGTGGGTCATTACAGATACCCTCCTCATTCTGCAGCAGTGCCTCTGCTGGTATATGTTTTTCCACCTGGACAGTAATATCTTGAAAGGGGACAGCAACAACATCAGAGGGAAAACCCAATCACATTGTCTATAACAATTGGCATATCAAAAATCAGAAAAAAAAATATCCACTAGAGATACAGTAGAGGTAGGGATTGAGAACAACATCAGCAATATTTTGTACTGATCCAAGGATGGGTCAATAACATTTTAATTCAGGGCGTGGGGAGAGGCCTCTGTATGGTGAATAAAGACTGGAACGAATAGTTTCAATCAGTGAAATGTCATCAGAGAGTATAATAAGTCAGATGATTTACAGCTCCCTGTAAGTGAAACTCTTGATTAATGTTTTCAGAAACATCACCAAGAACATTACATGGTTCATTAAGACAGTTCACTCAGTAACATATTGATGAGCAAATCTCAATGAGTTTTATAGATTTTCTATAAAAACTTTATATAGAAAATGACAAAGGTGGGTTTTTCAGTCGCAGAAGAGGCTGTTGAAATGTTTTCAGCTGCTGTCAGGTCTTCCAAATACTGACACAGATCAGAAGAAAAAATTATATATTGATCTCAGTTAAATAGCTTTGTCAAGTTGCTACAAGAATGCAATCAAAGTTTTATTGAGAACATCAAGGACATTGA
>NW_015411491.1:0-1926 GCF_001527695.2 Protobothrops mucrosquamatus
TCTTCATTAAACTAGACATACCCAATTCCAGCAACCGTTCCTTATATGTTTTAGCCTCCAGTCCCCTAATCATCTTTGTTGCTCTTCTCTGTACTCTTTCTAGAGTCTCAGCATCTTTTTTACATCGTGGTGACCAAAACTGGATGCAGTATTCCAAGTGTGGCCTTACCAAGGCATTGTAAAGTGGTATTAATACTTCGTGTGATCTTGACTCTATCCCTCTGTTAATGCAGCCCAGCACTGTGTTGGCTTTTTTGGCAGCTGCAGCACACTGCTGGCTCATATTTAAAGTGCTTTTGAGCTCTATCCTGGCTCTCAGTTTCTTGCACCTGACATTAACAGCTGCAATGGGAAGGTTGCAGATGGTGATCACGTGCCTCCAGGACACTGCAACAGTTGTAAAAACATGCCGGTTGCCAAGTACCCCAAATTTGGTCATCTGACTGTGAGGATGGTTTGATAATAGTAAGTGCAAGGACTGATTATGCCTGTGGAGATTCTCAGTCATCCAGGTCCTGGTTGTCTCAAAGATGCTTTCTCAAAAGGCAACTGAGTTATGGTTTTTTCCTTGAGGAAGAAGAAATTTGGCTCCTCATCCAATAAGCTTCATCTCTGATGAGAAGCGAAACGTCTTCTTAAGGAAAAAACATAGTCCAGTTGTGTACAGGTATAGTATAGGGGGTACCTTGCTCAATAGTAGTAACTGTGAGAGGGACCTCGGAGTCCTAGTGGACAATCCCTTAAATAGGAGCCAGCCATGTGCTGCAGCTGCCAAAAAAGCCAACACAGTGCTGGGCTGCATTAACAGAGGGATAGAATCAAGATCACGTGAAGTATTAATACCACTTTACAATGCCTTGGTAAGGCCACACTTGGAATACTGGATCCAGTTTTGGTCACCACGATGTAAAAAAGATGCTGAGACTCTAGAAAGAGTACAGAGAAGAGCAACAAAGATGATTAGGGGACTGGAGGCCAAAGCATATAAGGAACGGTTACTGGAATTGGGTATGTCTAGTTTAATGAAGAGAAGGACGAGGGGGGACATGATAGCAGTCTTCCAATATCTCAGGGGCTGCCCCAAAGAAGAGGGAGTCAAGCTATTCTCCAAAGCGCCTGAAGGCAGGACAAGAAGCAATGGGTGGAAACTAATCAAAGAGAGAAGCAACCTAGAACTAAGGAGAAACTTCCTGACAGTTAGAACAATTAACCAGTGGAACAACCTGCCTCCAGAAGTGGTGAATGCTCCAACACTGGAAGTTTTTAAGAAGAGACTGGACAGCCATTTGTCCGAAATGGTGTAGGGTTTCCTGCCTGAGCAGGGGATTGGACTAGATGACCTCCAAGGTCCCTCTCAACTTTATTATTATTATTATTATTATTATTATTATTATTATTATTATTATTATTATTATTATAAAACACCTTTGATTATAAGTCAATTTTTCAGTGCTGCTGTAACTTTGAACAGTCCCTATACTTCCATTCCTGTGGCTACCATTATTGCTACCATCTGAGCTGTAAAAATCCTGAGAATCACTAGTAAGCAGTTTGGATTTTTGTGGCTGAGATCCAATAGTCCCAGGTCCAAGACATTGGAGAACCTGCAGAAGAGGGCTAGGCTTCTTTCCTTGAACCAAGATGACGATTTGAGTCTTCCCCTTTGACTTCTTCTCAACAGTTCTGACATTTTTGGGCTCTCTGATCAGCCAGGGATTTTGCCTTCGTCCGTGTTATTATAAAAAGAGGTAATTTGTACTTGGGAACATTTCAAGTCTTTTACAAATGAGCTGTTATTGTTGCCGCTGCCACTTCGGTGGCTCCCATAGCAACCTCCTATTCTTTTTATTTCAGAAGGCTGCAGAGTAATAATTACTACACCACTTTCATTCATGCCGTGTGTGTTCAGAAGACACTGAGGTAGTA
>NW_015411492.1:0-1926 GCF_001527695.2 Protobothrops mucrosquamatus
ATCTCAACCAGATTCATTTTTCCTCCATCTATTTTTCCTATTGTGAGAAATAGTATTTTTATTTGCACTTACTAGATTTTTGCACAATCATCATATATAGTAGCAAAATTCTTTTAGATTCTTTCACCAACAGTCATAAAGGAAAAAAAACTGATTCCAATTTTGTGTTCTTTTTAAAACTCTAAACATTTCTTAAAAATAATCATCTTTATAGCTACAATTAATTCAAATACTTCATTTAAAAAAAGGATTCTTTCAAATTATAATCCATTATTGACTTCCCATTGCTCAACTATAAAAAAGATAGAAAAACCCTTTCCTTTTTCTTTTAAACATACATTTTAAGTTCTATTATTCTCGACTATTCTTGGCTATATAGCTATTCTCGAAAAAACGCCCCATTCTTGTGTAATTTGCAGAGGCTGCAGAGGCCACACAAATGGTGTTTGCTCTTGTGCAGCCGCTGGCCCTTCTGGAAGTCACACAAGAGGGCTGTGTTCTCTCCTGGCCTTTGGAGTTTGGAAAATCAGAGAACAGGATCTGTTTTTCAATGGATTTTGGAGGCTGCAGAGGCCATGGAAAAGCATTCTTCAAAGCTGCTTCAAGAAAGAACAAAGGTCTGGTGCAACCTGGAGCAGAGCCTTGGGTAGATCACAGCGGTTGGTCAACAGAAATACGACACCACCTGAACATAAGCATTGAACCAAGATTCTTAGGGACACTGGACCATTGGACAATCACATACTGGGGTATAGCACAAAGTGGCCTTTTTCAGTAGTGGTGATACTAGGGTGAAAGTCGAGATTCAGGCCTCGCCTTGGTTTTACCAAGTGCTGCTGTTCAGGGTGGCACGGAAAGGGGGAAGATAGAGAATTGTTTCTCTTCTATTCAGAGTGTGTGTGTGTGTGTGTGTGTGTGTGTGTGTGAGAGAGAGAGAGAGAGAGAGAGAGAGAGAGAGAGAGAGAGAGAGAGAGAGAGAGAGAGAGAGAGAGAGAGAGAGAGAGAGAGAGAGAGAGAGAGAGAGAGAGAGAGAGAGAGAGAGAGAGAGAGAGTCAGACAGACAGACAGACAGACAGACAATCAAAGTAAAGTTTGGTACTTTGATTTTTTGACATGCCAAGCCCAAAAGGTATGCCATTACTGATCTAGTGAGTCCTGCCAAATTTAAATATATATATATAAGTGCAATATTAACAAGGAATTTCAGTGCAGTTACATTTGACCAGGTCTCAGACACTACCACAACCTGTGCCAAGGAAGCAATTAGGAAAAAAGGGCTTCTTCCCAAAAACAGAAACTTCACATTGAGTATTTTAAAAAAAATCACTAAGGTGTACAATAATTGTGAAATTATCAAACTATTTTTCAATCTTCACAACTTTAAAATGTGTGGACTTCAACTCCCAGAATTCTCTAGCTAGCATCTTGACTGTCGGAACTGTTGGAGTTGAAGTTCACACATCTTAAAGTTGTCAGGACTGAGAAATGCTGATCTACGGAACTAAAGAAAAAAAAAGATGTTGTGAACTATCACACTAAATTAATATTATTTAATAAATCAAAAGCAGAAAATCTTGTAGTATAACTGGTGGGCAAAGGAATACTAAAGGAAAATAAAGATGTAGGGAAACTAAATTTCATTTTGTTTTCACTGTAAATCCGTGCTGTAATAGATACTTTTGAGATGAGTCTTAGGAATAGTACCATTGAGAGGGCACTGAGGCTATCTAAACCAAATACTTACAAAAAGTTGGAGTTCAAATTAAAGCACACAAAGATTCTGTTTCAATATCTCCTATGAATAAAAACTCATAATTTCTTAAAGTAATTGATCCCACTATTCAAATCCTTTATTAAAAAATATTTTCTAAAATTAAAAAAAATCTTCCTACAATTTAGTATTATTAGTCCACCATCTGCTGGGAT
>NW_015411493.1:0-1926 GCF_001527695.2 Protobothrops mucrosquamatus
GGCCCACCTACACAGGGCTGTGAACCTATGCTATTATATCAGGTTCTTGACCTTTCTAACTTTTTGTTTGTCTAATACAGTGTTTTTCAACCTTGGCAGCTTTAAGATGAGTGGACTTCAATTCCCAGAATTCTCCAGTCAACTAGAAACTCTGGTAGTTAATATCCACCCATCTGAAAGCTGTCAGGGTAGAGAAAGTCTAACATTATAAATTAATTTTCAGTATTAATGTTCTGTGGCTCTATTCCTACCTTTGCTTGAGCTTCCTTAGTAATTCATGGCATCAGTATAAGTACATCTCTCTTAAAGCAGACCTTAGAATAGATAATGCAAGCTTCTAAAGCTATCAACCTAAAGCTATTTTTAATGCATATTGTCAAATAATCAGCATTTCAGGTTAAGATATCACCTTTCAGCTATAGCACAGCATAAATGAAACTGTTCAACCAGAACCTAGTTTGAAGATTACATTCTTATAGAAAAGTGTGTCTCTAAATTAACAAGACACAAAAGCATAAAAGTTATCTTGGACTAATTTGTCTCTTTCACACAGAAAAAAATATAAACAAAGTATGCTGAGCCTTCTTGGAGATATACATATTATGTATTAGTGATATTGCTTTCCCTCAAAAGTCTGAAATCAGCACAAGCTGTATAAGCATATTCAAGCAAAAAGTACAAAGATATGCATAAGTATTTAGAGAAACTTTCACTTTCCCATCAGCTCTCTATGTCAACGTTTTCATTGTTACATGGTCCTGTTAGCACTCAGTGAATAGGGACACCACTGCTAATGTATTATTAAACAAAAATAACTCAGTACTTAAGAATAGTCAAAGACAAAAAAAATCTCTTCCTTTCCATTCAGTATTGTCAATTTATGACCAGAAAGTTAGCAACTGTTCAAAGTTACAACAGACTCATCCCAGAAGCTGCTTACAACACAGTTTTGCAATTTTGACATGATTATGTGACAATGATTAACAAAGGAAACTGGTGTTACTTCCAGTTTCTAGAAAACTGTTCCATAATTAATAATAATAACAACAACAACTGCAGCCTTCACTTAATAACTATGGTATTTACTTTATGACTACATTTGCTTAATGACTACCACAAATAATGTTATCAAATCCGGTTTGGTCTTACGACTATCCTGACTTATGACCTTAATTGCAGAAATGAATTACAATCATACCTTGAGGAGTATCTATACCACTTTCTCATGTGGAATCCTAGGTTGCTCTAGAGAATCTTGGAGCACCCACAACTCCAGAAGGAATTATTAATATTTCCTTCTTTCATAATTTATTTTTTCAGGAAATAGGAAATCCCCATGTATTAAAACCTTGGCTGTGCAATATTTCAAAGTTGTTTCCAAAAAGCTGTTTTAGAATGTGCAGGACCACAAATGTAGTCCTATTCTACATCCCTTTAAAGCAGCCACATTTTTCATAGGCTTGCATTGTTGCCTTCTGCTGCTGTCACGTGATTTCAGAAAATAATAATAATAATAATAATAATAATAATAATTTAATTTATATACCGCCCTTCTCCCGCAGGACTCAGGGCGGTGCACAGCATATTAAAACAAGTACAAATACAAGATACAAAAAAATATAGACCCCTATAAAACCAAATTAAAAACCAAATATTAGAAGCTGTTATTCCTATTAAAATTATTCTTAAAATCATCCCTAAGTAAAATCCTCCTTAGGTCAGGCCCTCTTGCTGGAAAAGCCATGTCTTGAGGGCGCGGCGGAAAGTAAGGAGATCCGGAATCGTCCGGATCTCGGGGGGTAGTTCGTTCCAGAGGGTGGGGGCACCCACAGAGAAGGCCCTCCCCCTGGGGGTCGCCAGCCGACATTGTTTGGCCGACGGCACCCTGAGGAGACCCACTCTGTGGGAGCGTACCAGTCTATGGGA
>NW_015411494.1:0-1926 GCF_001527695.2 Protobothrops mucrosquamatus
CCCTTGGGCTGGGCCAGCTGGTGGTCGGCCTGCTCCGTCTCTGCCGCTTGCCAGCTACGCCTCGGCCGGCGCAGGGGGCGGAACCACGCATGTGCGGCGCTCCCGGGCAGGGAAAGTCCTCGACTTACGACCGGTTGGGTAGTCCTCGACTTACGACCGGTTTAGTCCTCGACTTACGACCGGTTTAGTCCTCGACTTATGACCGGTTGGGGTCGCGGCATTAAAAAGGTTGAGAACCACTGTTCTGAGCATTTACTGAACAAATACAAACGTGTCTGAAGGACCACTGCCCACGCACACGCACACCTACAGCAGATGAAGCTGACTGTCCAAGCAATGTGACAGCTTTGAAGGGCTTCCAGATGGAGAATGAGGAGCGACACAATCTCACAACCCAAGCTGAGAATGGAGCCCCAAAAGAGCCAGGAAGTCTCACCTGACAGGCCCAAAATTGAAGGCTATGAAGAGCAGCACAACCATGACACAGATAACTTTTCGGTTCCCGGAGCCAAACTTCAGATCGCTGTTCTATACGGGAAGACAGGCACGTTATCGGGCATCAAGGTGCACCGCATTCAAAATTTACAGCTCCTTCTAATGGAATTGTCTGAGTCAATGCTGCAGCTTTTCCCAGCTCCTTGCTGCATAGAACAGCTAATTACTAAGTTATCCTGGCTGAATTTGCACCATCAAGTTGGTGTTGACTCTTAGTGACCATATGCATAGATTTTCTCCAGGACAATCTGTCCCCAGTCTGGTCTTTCAGACTGGGGAAATTTCTCCGTAGTTCTAGGTTGCTTCTCTCCTTGATTAATTTCCACCCGTTGCTTCTTTCCAAAGCGCCAGAAGGCAGGACAAGAAGCAACGGGTGGAAACTAATCAAGGAGAGAAGCAACCTAGAACTAAGGGGAAACTTCCTGACAGTTAGAACAATTAACCAGTGGAACAACCTGCCTCCAGAAGCGGTGAATGCTCCAACACTGGAAGTTTTTAAGAAGAGACTGAACAACCATTTGTCTGAAATGGTATAGGGTTTCCTGCCTGAGCAGGGGGTTGGACTAGATTACCTCCAAGGTCCCTGCCAACTTCTTTTTTTTTTTTTTTTTATTATTATTATTATTATTATTATTATTATTATTATTATTATTATTATTATTATTATTATTATTATTATTATTATTATCTTTTAATAGTGCACCTAAATGATCAAACTAACACCTATCAGAATTGGAGAAATGAAACCTGCCAGAACAAGAAGGTCATAGCAGCATTCTCAATTGGACTGTAAGATCTTCCAAAATACAGGAAATATTTCAAAATATGAAATATTTTGCCAGCACCTGGCATTCAAGCTTACTAGGAACTGGCCTGCTCAGTAGTGAAAGAATACTACACTATACCCTATAACAGTAGAGGAAAAAATGAGGAATTAGGTAACAGGGCTCATACTTAATATTAAAGTATACAATGGTTTGTTTGGTTAATTTTTGTAAATGGTGTTATATTCAAGAAGTCAAAAATACAGGAGTCCTCAACTTACGGCCAGTTGCTTAGGCATCATTTGAAAGCTTACAATGAACTGCAAAAGAGATACTTATGACCCGGATTTGAAGTTCTGGCAGCTAGGCCCCATCCCCCTCCGTCACCTGATCACATACTGGGCACTCAGCAACCAGCCCTACATTAAGGCCATTTGCAGTGTCCCATGGTCTATAGGGGGCGAAACTTTGTCTATAGGGGGCGAAACTTTGGCTCCCTCGGAGAGGGTGCGCAATTTGGGTGTCCTCCTGGATCCACGGCTGACACTAGAAGATCAGTTGGCGGCCGTGGCCAGGGGGACGTTTTATCGGGTACGCCTGATTCACCAATTGCGGCCTTTTTTGGATCGGGACGCCTTGCGCACAGTCACTCATGCCCTTGTCACCT
>NW_015411495.1:0-1926 GCF_001527695.2 Protobothrops mucrosquamatus
AATTTCTGATCTGCAATTCTAGTGTTTTCATCCCACCTCATCCCACATTACTTCATTATTGACATCGGATGCTCTACAATAAAGTTCTTATAATGGCCTTAATATTTTCAGTCAAATGATAACAAATACTAGACATTAAGGAACGGTTATTCTTATCTAAGTTTTCTATGAGAACGTTGAGTCAGGAACTTTTTTTTTTTAATGAGGATTTTCTTGCCCACAGTGGCAAGCATAAAGTGAGTTGGATAAGAAGGCAGTCAAAGGATTTGGGAGTTGCCCTCCAGGCACCATTCTAATAAAATGAAAATCTCTTTTTTGCAGAAAAGCAATATTATTCCACATGTCAAAGAATCATCAGAAATGTGTGATTTATCAGTTTTGGAAAAAGCAATATTTTCTGCTAATCAAAGGATGTAGCAAAATGTGTTACTACTGCAAAAAGTTTGAGATATCTTACAATAATATCTGTATTGTTCATATTATAGAAAATTCATTATTTAGAAAGTAGAGAGATTAAATTGAGATTTTCCCAAAGAAATGTAGAACAGTCCAGGATGTCAGATGAGTTGATGAAGAACAGAACATGATTCGTGCACAAAACAATAATGGTAGTCAAATTTGTATTGGCAGATTAAAATGGTGGAAGATGGATATGAGGGTGCTGTTTCAGGAATGAAAATGGATAAAATTCTCTGGAATAAATATTTTAAAAACCTTTCAAGCTAACGGAAAATTTAGCTGGCCATTTCATTTTAAAATAAAAAGTTTATATCCAGCTCTCCCAACATACTTGTATTTCCTTAGTTTTCTGCTATCTGTATGGCAAAGAAGCATCCAAACTTCTAACCTCTTGAGGTAGGAGATAGGACAATTTTTCTTTGTTGAAGAGTTCATAGATATACATGATAACCCTTCATGTGAATAATAATAATAATAATAATAATAATAATAATAATAATAATAATAATAATAATAATAACAACAACAACAACAACAACAACAACAATAATAATAATAAAAAGACAAATTTGCCATTAATCAATTGCAAAAGGTGGCCTTACTAGAAACTGCTTCCATCCTGCAATAATATCTGTAATACCATCAAACATTCACATCTGCCCATCTCAAGGTTCTTGGTAAGGACTCGATAGGTAGACAACAATGCCAAATCCAGTCTGAACATCTGACTGGCTGTGCAATGATCAATAATAACAATGACAAAGACGACGATGAGATGGACAAGGAGAAGGAGAAGAGTAATAACAATAACAATAATGATGAGAATGAGAATGAGAATGAGAAGGTGAAGATCTTGTGGGACTTTCGAATACAGACAGATCACCATTTGGAACACAACACGCCAGATATCGCAGTTGTAGAGAACCGAAGCGTACAGCTGATTGATATCGCTGTACCAGGAGATGCCAGAGTCGAAGAAAAAGAACTGGAAAAAATTACAAAATATCACGACCTGGCCATCGAAACTGCGCGATTATGGATGAAACGTGTAACAATGATACCCATTGTCATCGGGGCACTGGGAACTATGTCCAAAAACTTTGCAAAATACATCAAGAAACTGCAGCTTTCTGCAATAACTCCAGCAATGTTTCAAAAACTGCACTACTCGGAACATCTTATATTTTAAGGAGGTACCTGGTTGACACCTAGGATGCTGGTAACAACCCATGTCAACCATCGGCACCAGCCAATTTGAATGTTCAGTTGACTGAGGTTCATGTTTAATGAATAAAAGATATTATTATTATTATCATTGTCATTGTCATTGTCATTGTCATTGTCATTGTCATTGTTATTGTTATTGTTATTGTTATTGTTATTGTTATTGTTATTGTTATTGTTATTGTTATTGTTATTGTTATTGTTATTAAGGAGGAGGAGGAGGAGGAGGAGGAGGAGGAGGAG
>NW_015411496.1:0-1926 GCF_001527695.2 Protobothrops mucrosquamatus
CTCACTGTTAGGTAGTCATTATGATCCGGTCATGCTCCATGCCTTGTTATGAGGAGAGCTTTCTGGAGTTCCAAGCGGCTCCCACTGGCTGAACTAAAAGCTTTTGCATTCTAATCTTGCATATGGAAATGCCAAAGGTGTCGAATGCAAAGTCTTTTGCATTCTAATCCTAGATGTGCAAATCAGCTGATTTTCATATCCAGGATTAGAATAGAAAAGCTTTTGGTTCAAGCAGCGGGATCAGCTTGGAACTACGAAATGGCTCTGCCAGAACCGTATTTCTCAGCCCCGTTTTTTTAACCTTGAGTTCAAGGTTTGTTTGTGTTATATGTGTGTGTGTATACATACATGCACATTTGTATATGTGTATGTATGTGTATGTGTATATAATATAATAATAATACCATTTCAGACAAATGGTTGCCCAATCTCTTCTTAAAAACTTCCAGTGTTGGAACATTCACAACTTCTGGAGGCAGGTTGTTCCATTGATTAATTGTTCTAACTATCAGGAAATTTCTCCTTAGTTCTAGGTTGCTTCTCTCCTTGATTAGTTTCCACCCGTTGCTTCTTGTCCTGCCTTCAGGCACCTTGGAAAATAGCTTGACTCCCTCTTCTTTATGGCAATCCCTGAGATATTGGAAGACTGCTATCATGTCATCCCTCACTCTTCTCTTCATTAAACTAGACATATCCAATTCCAGCAACCATTTTTTATATGTTTTAGCCTCCAGCCCCCTGATCATCATTGTTGCTCTTCTCTGCACTCTTTCTAGAGTCTCAATATCTTTTTTACATTGTAGTGACCAAAATTGGATGTAGTAGTCCAAGGTATGTGTATATGTACATACAGTATGCATGTATACGTATACTTTGGCCAATGGATCTCAATGGAAGGTGATACAAAAAAGGAACTCGAATGGCGTGTTAAATGTGGTTGAAAGGCATCCAGCAAGCTAAGCATAATTTTCAAGAACAACCTCACCCTATGCCTGAAGAGAAAAGTTTTTGATTGGTGTGTGCTACCTGCTCCAACATATGCCAGCAAAACATGGACACTAACCTCACAATCAATACAAAAGCTATGAATGGAGCAAAGAGACATGGAAAGAGACATGCTCAGCATCACGAGACAAGATATAAAGACTTGCACATGGATTACAGAACAAACCAAACTACAGCATATGATGCCATCAAGAGAGTAAAAGAGTGGAAATGGAAATGGGCTGGTCACATATCAAGGAGAACTGAGGGCAGGTGGAGCAAGGTGTCATAGAATGGATCCCACTTGATCAAAAGCGACCACAAAAGAGACCTAAAACAAGACGGATCGACAACATCAGCCAGTATTGCAGTCCCGACTGCAAAAGAAAGCTCAGGACCACATGGGTTGGAAACATGCAGAAGATGGAATGGGCCAACTCACCACAGCCAACTTGCCAATTCACCAACTCACCATGGCCAACTCACAATTGGCCGTGACGAGCAGGCCGTGGTGAGTTAGCCATGGTAAGTTGGCTGTGGTGAATTGTCAGAGACCCTGCAGAAGAGACCTTCATCCTGCAGTGGATAGCAATGGCTAGAATGATGATAATATGTATATGTATACATATATTTATATTTGTTTTCTGAGGTTTTCGCGGGTGTTTGTATGTAGGTCTTTGGATAAGTCGCCAAGACACTTCCAATTTTACGTGGGAGAAAACGCCCTTATTGGCAAACGATTTCCTAACACAAAGAACGACACCAGACCCACACTCACGAAAACCACACAGGAGGTCACCACCACACATCCACGCAAAAAGCAAACCCAAACCCACACAGATGATGAGGCACGACCACAAACTAGAAGCCAGTCCACAGCTGCATCATTAGCCACTTTAAACCCCTCCAATCCATACATGAAGCAAACTGACACCCACCATA
>NW_015411497.1:0-1926 GCF_001527695.2 Protobothrops mucrosquamatus
CTTTCTTTCTTTCTTTCTTTCTTTCTCTTTCTTTCTTTCTTTCTTTCTTTCTTCTTTCTTTCTTCCTTCCTTCTTTCTTTCTTTCTCCTTCCTTCCTTCCTTCTTTCTTTCTTTTCTTTCTTTCTTTCTTTCTTTCTTTCTTTCTTTCTTTCTTTCTTTCTTCTTTCTTTCTTTCTTTCTTTCTTTCTTTCTTTCTTTCTTTCTTTCTTTCTTTCTTTCTTTCTTTCTTTCTTTCTTTCTTTCCCTTCCTTCCTTCCTTCCTTCCTTCCTTCCTTCCTTTCTTTTGTCTGTCTTCCCCTTTGATAAAGTTAGCATGTTCCACAAACTTACATCCCAGTTCTTTATCTGTGTGTGTGTGTGTGTGTGTATGTGTGTGTTGTGCAAATACGGTGACCTGTTTTCTCTACTTGTATCGCAGTGTTCCTTGCTCGTTCTGTCCCAGTTTCTGAACCTCTCTCTGATTTTCCTCCTTATCTTCTCTTTCTCACCCTTTCCATATGCAAATTGCTCTTCAAAGGCCTTCTTAGCTTTGTGTGTTATAGTAAAGTAGCTACTGGACAGCTCTGTTCAGAGCCATCATTGGCCTCTTCAAATGGAGTTTGCAATAAGCCAACAAAATCTGCAGCACCCATAGGAATGCATTAAAAAGTGTGGTCACCATAATACACACAAAAAAAATCTTGAGATTCTAGAAAGAGTGTAGAGAAGAGCAACAAATGAGATTAGGGGACTGGAGGATAAAATCTACAATGAACAGTTGCAGGAACTGTCTAGTCTAGGGCAGTGGTGGTATTCAGCCAGTTCACACCACTTTGGCAGAACCAGTAGCTAATTTTTTGTTGCCCAGGCCCAGAATGGACTTCTGGAACTGGCATCCACACAGAGAGCCGGTTGTTCACATATTTGAATCTCACCACTGACTAGGGGTGATACGATAGCAGTGTTCCAATATCTAAGGGGCTGCCACACAGAAGAAAGAATCAACCTATTCGGTTTATTTTAGGCAAGAAAAACCAAATGCACAGGTATAGAATAGGTGGTACCTGGCTCAATATTAGTAACTATAAGAAGGATCTTGGAGTCCTAGTGTATAATCACTTAAATATGAGCCAGCACTGGGCTGCAGCTGCCAAAAAGGCCAACACAGTGCTAGGCTGCATTAGCAGAGGGATAGAATCAAGATCACACAAAGTGTTAAGTCCACTTTACAATGCCTTGGTAAGACCACACTTGGAATATTGCATCCTGTTTTGGTTGCCACGATGTAAAAAAGATGTTGAGAGTCTAGAAAGAGGACAGAGAAGAGCAACAAAGATGATTAGAGGTCTGGAGGCTAAAACATATGAAGAATGGTTGCTGGAATTGGGTATGTCTAGTTTAATGAAGAGAAGGACGAGGGGGGACATGATAGCAGTCTTCCAATATATCAGAGGTTGCCCCAAAGAAGAGGGAGTCAAGCTCTTCTCCAAAGCGCCTGAAGGCAGGACAAGAAGCAACGGATGGAAACTAACCAAGGAGAGAAGCAACCTAGAAGTAAGGAGACAGAAGACTTGACCTTGATGAAACAATGGTTTGTTTTCTGCAAAGCTCACTCCAAAGGAGTTAATCCCTTTTTAAGGCATCTTGTGTCACTCATTGTGCCTAAAGAAGAAGAAAAAAAAAGAGTTAGAGCCAGAGAGCCAAGCCAACCTCTTTTTTAAGCTGTACCCTTTTGAAAACTGCTGCTTAAAGATAAATCGAAATGCCAGCGCTGAAATTGCTCATGTTAGACCCTAAGGGAACCTGCCCTGTCATCTTGCATTAGCTGCTGCTTGACCAAAACCCCAAAGCAGAGAGAAGGCTGAAGCTTAAAAAAAGAAAAGAAAAGAAAAGAAAAAGAAAGAAAGAAAGAAAGAAAGAGAGAGAGAGAGAAAGGGGGAGGGAGGG
>NW_015411498.1:0-1925 GCF_001527695.2 Protobothrops mucrosquamatus
TCGAGTCTGTATCGTGTCCTCCATCATTTGACCCAGAGAGCCCTTGCTGTCACGGCCAAATACAACGAAATTATGGAACGCATCAACCGGAGCTAAGGTGTGGAGAAACGCACCCTAGGAAGCAGTCAGAGGTAAGATGTTTCCTTTTATAATATATCTGGAAGGTGGACCTTTCTTTCTTTCTTTCTTTTCTTTTTTTTAAAAATATTTTTTATTAATAATATAAAATTAAAAACACATTGGACATAGATATGACGTCACTGGTTCCATACGTCTTCCGACATTTTACAGTAGTATTAGTACTCATATAGACATATAGTTCTTGAGCTTTGCTCACTATCTTCTATCTATATCTATAGCTATCTTCTTCTTCTATATATAAATAAAAATGTAAATGTTCGTTTGTTCAAAATCTTAAATCTCCGAAAGTTCTTCACCGATTGCTTTGAAGTTTTGACACAACGTTGCATTCGAATACGCGCGTGTTTTTATATACCTACTATTATATAGATGTCACACCTGTGACAGGTAAAAACATGCTCTTTTTGAAAAACAGCGCCATCTGTTGGACATAAAAGCAACACACGCTTTTACCAGACTGAGCCACAGCAACGCGTGGCTGGGTACAGCTAGTTTATAATATTATATTAACACTTTTTCCCTTATTTCTGTATATCTATTTATCTTTTAAATATACATTTGTCTATAATCTATATTTTATTCTAACACTATACATTTGTCTTGGCTACCCTCTTATTGTCTATCCAATCATACAATTGTTCCCAGATTTTGTAGTACTTCGTTTCACTTTTATCCTTGAGTTCCCATGTAAGTCTACCCATTTCAGCGCAATTGAAAATTTTCAGTAATATTTCCTCTTCGGTTGGAGTATCTTTCTCTTTCCATTTTTGAGCGAAGGCTATTCGTGCCGCTGTTACTATATGCAGTAGTAAATAGTTTGTATCTTTCTTATATTTTCTTTCTATAATTCCCAATAAAAAAAAAATCCGGTTTGGCCTCTATATCTATTAACAAAATTTCTTCCAGCCGTTTCTTTAATAAGTTCCAAAATTTTTGTGCCTTCCTTGAGGTGGACCTTGGGTTTTATTTTCATGCTGAAGAATGCTCAGCATCCCATCACTCGCAAGATTTTTACTTCTTAAATTGCCCCATATAGAAAAATAGGTTTGATTTTTTCCTAAGGCTTCAAGCGCTTCTTCGTTCCTGAGTACAGGCAGTCCTCGACTTACAACAGTTCATTTAGTGGCCGAAGTTACAACGGCACTGGAAAAAAAGGGACTTTGTGACCGCTTTTCACACTCACGTCCGTTGCGGCATCCGGGTGGTGCACGTGATCAGAATTCAGAGGCTGAGCAACGGGGCCTGTACTTAGGACGGTCCCAGGGTCATGTGATCCCCTTTTTGCAACAGGCAAAGTCAGCGGGGCCCAAAAAGGTGGTAAGGTGGGACAAACTCACTTAACAACCCTCTCAGTTGGCAACAGAAATTTCGGACTCGCTTGTGGTCGTTCGGTCGAGGACTACCTGTGAATGGAAATAATGTCAAATGTTTAGATCTGTCAAGCCTAGGAAAACTCTTATGATATCAGAAGGGGCTCTGGGGACCAAAAGCTGCAGAGTGCCCCTCGTCTTCCTTCCTTCCTTCCTTCCTTCCTTCCTTCCTTCCTTCCTTCCTTCCTTCCTTCCTTCCTTCCATTTTCCCATCTCCTTCCTTCCCTCCATCTTCCTATCTCTTTCCTTCCTTCCTTCCTTCCTTTCCCTTCCTTCCTTCCTTCCTTCCTCCCTCCCTCCCTCCCTTCCTTCCATCCATTTTCCCATCTCCTTCCTTCCTTCCTTCTTTACATCCTTTTTCCCATCTCCTTCCTTCCTTCCTTCCTTCTTTACATCCTTTTTCCCATCTCCTTC
>NW_015411499.1:0-1925 GCF_001527695.2 Protobothrops mucrosquamatus
GAATGAAATTATTTATTGAACAGGTCATCCATTGACAAAGCACAACACAGTAAAATGTTCAGGTTGTGGCTAAATGCTCCTCTTTTTTTCCCCATTCCACTTCACAAAGGCCAAGCCTTTGGTTTCCTTCTCAATGTCCCCCAACATCACAGAGTTTCTGTGCATAAAGTTAATTTTTAATACAGATATGCCAAGATGCGTAATTTTTAAAGGAGAAGGAGAAGGAGAAGGAAGAAGAGGAGGAAGAAGAGGAGGAGGAGGAGGAGGAGGAGGAGGAGGAGGAGGAGGAGGAGGAAGAAGAAGAAGAAGAAGAAGAAGAAGAAGAAGAAGAAGAAGAAGAAGAAGAAGAAAAGAAGAAGAAGAAGAAGAAGAAGAAGAAGAAGAAGAAGAAGAAGAAGAAGAAGAAGAAGAAGAAGAAGAAGAAGAAGAAGAAGAAGAAGAAGAAGAAGAAGAAGAAGAAGAAGATGATGATGATGATGATATCCTGAAGTCCATGTGTATATCCATAGACAACTGGCATTTTGATTCACAGCCTGGGACATTCTTCATATTCCTACATTCCTACATTCCTTCATATTCCTACATTCAAAGAAATCAATAATTCCAACGCTGGCAAAGAGCCAGTGAGAGCAAAGAACACGATATCAGATTGGGATATAAATAAGTAAGGAAGAGTGGTCATAACTGCAAAGATTTAGAAGGGAATTCATAGAGCAAGTAGGCTAGAAAGAAAGCTTTTAAAGCCCTTATGGGGGGAATCAGGATTACTAGGCGTTTTCATTAGCTGTGCTGGGCAGCCTTGAATTCTGTTCCACCAAGCCTTCCAAAGCCCTCCATTTGTTCTTGCCACATTAGTCTAAGATCTCAACTCCGGTTACGGCTCTCCGAATATTTCGAGCACGGAGGGCATTTTACGAGGTATTGGATTTTAACTACTGAGATCTATGCCTCCATAAGCGCAGGTTATTAAAACAATTTAATAGTATGTCAACAAGGCCTGATGCGTACATAAAAAACAGAACTGTTTCCTTTTTTCATTTGTCGAGGCTGAGCTTGCTATGGCCCATCAACAGCTATTGAGAGGCAGGCAGAGCTAACAGGATTACAGGGCTGGAATTGTGCGTCGGCCCCGCCATCTCCATTTGTCCAAAGGCTGGTTTCGCAGGTTGAAACCAGGCAGCCTGAGTGACCTTGTGGTGAAAGAAAGGAACGGGGCAGCTGTGTGACAAGTTTGACAACAGCCTCCCCTTCAACAATTACTAGGCTAAAGGTTGACTCCGCAGCCTCCAAAACCGTAGAAATGGATGGGGTCAACAATAAATAATTCATTGGACTCATTTGGACACTGGTGTCTCCTTTCATGAAGATCTGACCATCCGGTGGTCTCCTCCAAATGGATGTATGGCTTGCCATTAATGGAAGGAGGGTCCTCCAACCTGGTGCCCAACCAGAATAGGTTGGATTTCATTCATACTTGACAGACGTTGAAAGTCGAAATCTAACTTATCTGGAGAGCAGAGGTTTGGGTGGAAAGACTAATTAGAGGAATAGTTCCCATTTTTCCAGATTCGGGGCTTAACTTTCCAGTAGTAGAATAATAGCAACAAGAGAGTGCATTTAGTTTGGTTTTATTTATTTATTTTTTAAACCCTTGATAGTCATTGTTCTGTGAGCGAATGGAATAAAGACTGAGGCCCTCCTGCCTTGATAAAGGCAGTATTTTATACAGGGTGAAAAGGCTACACTCACCTTCTGCACAATTGCAGTTCAAGTCTACACTTGTCTGCTCAGAGTTTTGTTTTGCTTAATTTACTCAGACTTAATTCCAGGTAGCATTGCTTCATAAGATAAGGAAGTATATTGCTTTGGTGTTCTCTCTCTCTCTCTCTCTCTCTCTCTCTCTCTCTCTCTCTCTCTCTCTCTCT
>NW_015411500.1:0-1925 GCF_001527695.2 Protobothrops mucrosquamatus
CCTCCGCCACCATGTGCAAAAAAAAAAAAAAAAAGGTTCAGTCAATCAGTCAATTTCAACTTCTCACGGGAAAAAAAAAGATCTTGCAAAGTTGGAATTGATTGATTGAACTTTTTAGTCCCACCCAGTCTGCCCTTACCACCGCAGCCACGCCCACCCAATGGGCCACGCCCACCCGGCACTCGACGATGCATAAGTGGGTTTTGGGTTGCAGTTTGGGCACTCAGTCTCTAAAAGGTTCACCATCACTGGTATAAGGTTTCCTGCCTGAGCAGGGGGTTGGACTAGATGACCTCCAAGGTCCCTTCCATCATCATCATCATCATCATTATTGTCGTCGTCATCATCATCATCATCATCATTATTATTATTATTATCATTATTGTCATCATCATCATCATCATCATCGACAAGAATTGGCCTGTTCCAGCCTATTTAACGCACAGAAAAGGAATGAGACGTCGGAGTAGGCAAAACGTTCCTCTGTACCTGAAATCTAGCTTAGGGGAACAAAAATCAGGCTGGGGGAACAGTGTCCTTCAATGACTTTTGGCCAAGTCTATAGATTACCAAGTCTTGTAAGAACATATAGAAAATATGATCAAGCCAATACTAACTGTGTGGTCTCTGAGCTTGTTTTTTTTTCCTTGCAGACATTTCATTACCCAACTAGCTAACATCATCAGTGCTCAAAGGCAGAGGGATATGCAGAGAGGAGGGAGGAAGAGGGGGAGGAAAAGGAGGAGGAGGAGGAGGAAGAGGAGGACGATGTCTGTGGGGTCCTTGATGGAAGGATTTATACTCCTTGCAGCCATCTGGTCGTTAGTACTCCCTCTGAGAATCTTTCTGCCCTGCAGTGAGGCATGTACAGATCTGTACATTGGAGAAACAAAACAGCCACTTCACAAACGCGTGGCACAACATAGGACAACAAACCCTATGGGCAAGAGTCAGCGGCCCATCTGCATTTAAAAGACGAAGGCCGCTCTTTCGAAGATAGCAAAGTCCACATTTTGGACAGGTAGGACCGCTGGTTTGAAAGAGGGGTCAAAGAGGCCATCTGTGTCAAAACTGAACAGCCCTCCCTCAACAGAGGGGGAGGGACACAACATCATCCATCTCCAGTCGACAACACAGTCATTTCAGCAGGTCCAAGAAGGCTCCACACCCATTTGCACCACTCAGGTGACCCTGAGGACACAGGTAAGCCTCCAAGTGGCCTCTACGATCCTCAGAAAGAGTACTAACGATCAGATGACTGCAAGGAATATAAATCCTTCTGATCTCCACCAATCAGTCAGAACTGAAGAAGCTTCTTGGATGGGAAGTGAAACGTCTTCAAGAAAAAACAAAGACCAGTTGTCTTTTGATTAAGCACCTTTGGGACAATGTCTGAATGAGGGAGAATCTCCACAGACATCAAGTTGGCTCCTTTGATGGTTGTCGCCAACAGGATGGGAAGTTACTGCTTTTTAGATTGGGATTTTAGACTTATTAGAATAGAATAGAGCTGGAAGGGACCTTGGAGGTCTTCTAGTCCAGCCCCCTCTCAAGCAAGAGAATCTATACCAGGGGTAGGCAACCTTGGCTCTTTTATGACTCGTGGACTTCAACTCCCAGAATTCCTGAGCCAACATGGAGGGAACTATGGCCCCTTCATGACTCGTGGACTTCAACTCCCAGAATTCCTGAGCCAACATGGAGGGAACTATGGCCCCTTCATGATTCGTGGACTTCAACTCCCAGAATTCCTGAGCCAACATGGAGGGAATTATGGCCCCTTCATGACTCGTGGACTTCAACTCCCAGAATTCCTGAGCCAGCCATGCTGAGGAGAAATGGAGAGGTTTCCATGCTGAGCTATGCTGGCTCAGGAATTCTGGGAGTTGAAGTCCACGAGTCATAAAAGAGCCAAGGTGGCCTAC
>NW_015411501.1:0-1925 GCF_001527695.2 Protobothrops mucrosquamatus
GATCCAGGGGGACATCCATGCTATCATCATCTTCCGTCTCACTGCCTGATATTGCAGCAGCGCCTATGATGCACATGAAAAGGCAGGTGTGATGCTATCTTTTCTAATTCTGCATTTCTCTACTCGAACACGTTATCACCATCCTTTGCAATAAAATGTGGTAATATGCACCAATGAGGATTAGGCAGAAAGTCCTAGTTAGTATCTTTCATTCTGAAAATCTGGGCAACTTGGGTATCTGTCTGTATACATGCAATGATTTGCTTTATTTGGAGAACCACACCAATTATTGTCCAACAATGTAGATATGCATATGGCCAATTTTCTTCAAAACCAACTCTACCACTTTTTACTAACATAGAACAGTTTTTCAGAGCTAATTCACTTACAGCACTAAATTGTGCTTATTTAATTATATTAGCAATCCCCAAAAAATTAGCGTATATATATATATATATATAGGGGGGGAGGCAGCACACAAACCACTCTCGCTGTCTATGAGAATAATAAAAATAGACCCACAGAATGAAAAATTCGCACTCAATTTTTTCTGGAACATCAGCTGTTTCCCATTCACAGTTGACCTTTTTAAATTGCTGCTCTTCATTACACTGACTTTATATAAATATTCTAACATTAAGTCATCTAAGAATAATAACTTGGTAATTAGAAGACATACTAAAATTAAGCCCAATAATAGCTAGATATGAGACTTCATGCAAAACAGTTAACATTTTGCATGGAGTATCGCAATCTCATTTATGAATAGAAATGTCAATCCTACTTCTACAACTGTACTTGCAAATTAGCATTTAGCACTATTATACTGAGAAAAAATTCGTGAGAAAATGATAAATTATGCCTCAGAATGATATCCACATTTCCTTCATCATCTCCCTGAAGTCCTCAAGAAAGGTGGTTTGCCTACATTAGAATGAAGTTTTTTGTCTAGTCTTTCTATAGGTACTACAGATAGTCCTCATTTAGCAACCATAATTGAGACCAGCAACCCCCATTGCTAAGTGAGGTAGTTACTAAGTGAGAACTCATTTTTTTATTTATCAAATTTGTACCCCGCCCTTCTCCTAGCGGACTCAGGGCGGCTTACAGCCAGTTAAAACAGATAACAATACAAAATACTAAATTTAAAATGTAATTAAATGAAATATTAATTATTGGCCGTTTCTTTTTAAAATTATTTTAAAACCAAATTAAAATACTCCTTAGGCCAGTCCTGCTAGCTTAAATAGCCATGTCTTGAGGGCGCGGCGGAAGGAGGGGAGATCCGGAATCACCCGGATCTCTGGGGGTAGTTCATTCCAGAGGGTGGGGGCTCCAACAGAGAAGGCCCTCATATGACCACAAATGTGCTATCCGTTCTCCCACTCCCAAGTCCTTTGAAATGCTCACCCCACTGGTGCTGGGATAGCTGGCTTGAAACTGACAAGACAAACTTTGACTTTGTTTTTGCCTCCTAACCACTTCCCAAGCTCTGGGAATGCTCACCCCTGATATAATTAGCAAGAAGGAAATTAATGTTTCAATTGAATGTAATGGGGAGGAACAGACTCAGGCTCAACCCTTCCAAGACCGAGTGGCTGTGGCTACCAGCGCCTCGGCATAGTCAGCTGGTTCCATCGCTGACTATAGGGGGCGAAACTTTGGCCCCCTCGGATAGGGTGCGCAATCTGGGTGTCCTCCTGGACTCGCGGCTGACACTGGATGGCCAGTTGGCGGCCGTGACCAGGGGGGCGTTTTATCAGGTTCGCCTGATTCACCAGTTGCGGCCTTTTCTGGACCGGGACGCCTTACGCACAGTCACTCATGCTCTGGTCACCTCCCGCCTGGACTACTGTAATGCTCTCTACATGGGGCTTCCCTTGAGGAGCACCCGGAGGCTCCAGCTAGTCCAAAATGCGGCCGCG
>NW_015411502.1:0-1925 GCF_001527695.2 Protobothrops mucrosquamatus
TTGCTAGAAAGTATCATTCATCGCCATTTTAAGTTCACTTTCACACAATCCAACCCAAGTATAGGGAAGATCAAAATAACTCAAGTTAGAGTAGAGTCCAAAGTAGGAAACAAACTTCCAGGGTCGGTTTGTCTGCGTATAGTCACTCACAGTTAAATTTAAGTTGCAGCGGTGGCGGCGGCTTCTAGCTTCGCCGAGGTGAAGGCGTCCTGGATCGTGGAGAATCCTCGGGGCTCCGGAGGAGTTCTAACCTACATCGTCCACATCGGACGACTCGGGAACTCAACTCCTACCCCAGGCAGCTCAACGATCCCCTTATGCCCGGGGGAAGGGTATCAAGCCGTTTGACAGCTAATGCTCGCTGTCAAAACGGCTTTTACGCTAAACAGGCGGGAGGCAGCTACAGCTGTGTCCGACGAGGTCGCCTGCTCACCGGAAGTCCCATGATATTCCATCTATTTTATTATCAAATATACAACCTACATTTCTGTTAGTATAAGCTGTTGATTACTCCATACAAACTACTTGAATGCAAAATACTGCATACTATATTACAATTATTACCAGAATGCTCTAAAATAATATCATCTAAATCAATTAACAGTTAAAAGTTTAATGAATTAGATATTGTTATTTTTTGTAAATATTTGGAAAGTGGAAGTCAGATTCATCTTCTTGCAGATGGCATCCCATAATCTAGGAGTCACTCAATAGACATCAATCTACCATGTATCAGATGATTCTTCTAGAAGAGACATTCCCATAAATGCTGAGTCTGCTGAGCTAATTAGCTATGCATCATGGTGATGATGATATGAATTGTGTGATTGTGGCAGGTTAGAATGTCCAAATGCAGCTTAAGCATTGTTGGATCCTCTAAACTTATGGGGTGAGCATCAGAAAGTATACCTTGTGCTTTGTTGAAGATTTTCATTTTACTTGCTCAATTCTTATTTCTTCCATCATGATAAGAATATAACAGTCTGAGAGACTTTTATACTGATACTTCTAAAAAAGGTTGATGATATCTCATTCCAGGATAAGCATGTTTTTTCTCATATTTCTCCTGCCATAGAGTATCCAGAAATGCGGAAAGCCTGTTAATTGAAGATATGAGAGATGATAGCACTGCGATTAGATTAAGATTGGTTTGAAAGAGGGATGATTTTGCAATCTGAAGCAGAACAGCCCAGCTGATTTACAGATAATTCCCCCAAAATTCTAGATGATAGTCCATAACTAAAACTATCATTTCATACTTTTGGCCCATTAATAAGAAAAATTAGAGTCTATGAATTTAGATCATACAGTTCAACAACTGAAAATAAAGTATTTTTCAAAATGAGTTTTATAAATTGTTCTACATTTGCCACAATCTTGGTTACTTCAGTGTAGACTCACCACTGGTGAATGTAGCTATTATTTATAATGACCCTCTTCAAAATCTGACATTAGTGTTTGTTTATTCCTCAAGCCTATTGCATATTTATTTATTTATTTTATTTACTGAATTTATATACCGCCCTATCTCCCTTACGGGACTCAGGGGGGTGAACAGGCAATAATAAAAACTACGATAAATATACACAAATTTCTGTTCTAAAATCAAATTAAATAACAGGCCTGCTCTAAAAATACCCCATACAAAACCCCACTAAAACATAATCAAACTACGCCAGGCCGGCCGCACGGAATAGATGGGCCTTCAGGGCTCGGCGAAAAAGGTGCAGGTCCGCAACTGTACGTAGGTCGGGGGGTAGGTCATTCCAGAGGGCAGGAGCTGCCACAGAGAAGGCTCTCCCCCTGGGGGTCGCCAGCCAGCATTGTCTGGCCGACGGCCCCCTAAGGAGGCCCTCTCTGTGGGAGCAGACTGGTCGAAGGGAGGTATATGGTAGGAGGCGGTCTTGCAAATACCTAGGTCCATT
>NW_015411503.1:0-1925 GCF_001527695.2 Protobothrops mucrosquamatus
TCGAGTCTGTATCGTGTCCTCCATCATTTGACCCAGAGAGCCCTTGCTGTCACGGCCAAATACAACGAAATTATGGAACGCATCAACCGGAGCTAAGGTGTGGAGAAACGCACCCTAGGAAGCAGTCAGAGGTAAGATGTTTCCTTTTATAATATATCTGGAAGGTGGACCTTTCTTTCTTTCTTTCTTTTCTTTTTTTAAAAAATATTTTTTATTAATAATATAAAATTAAAAACACATTGGACATAGATATGACGTCACTGGTTCCATACGTCTTCCGACATTTTACAGTAGTATTAGTACTCATATAGACATATAGTTCTTGAGCTTTGCTCACTATCTATCTTCTATCTATATCTATATCTATCTTCTTCTATATATAAATAAAAATGTAAATGTTCGTTTGTTCAAAATCTTAAATCTCCGAAAGTTCTTCACCGATTGCTTTGAAGTTTTGACACAACGTTGCATTCGAATACACACGTGTTTTTATATACCTACTATTATATAGATGTCACACCTGTGACAGGTAAAAACATGCTCTTTTTAAAAAACAGCGCCATCTGTTGGACATAAAAGCAACACATGCTTTTACCAGACTGAGCCACAGCAACGCGTGGCTGGGTACAGCTAGTTTATAATATAATATTAACACTTTTTCCCTTATTTCTGTATATCTATTTATCTTTTAAATATACATTTGTCTATATTCTAACACTCTACATTTGTTTTGGCTACCCTCTTATTGTCTATCCAATCATACAATTGTTCCCAGATTTTGTAGTACTTCGTTTCACTTTTATCCTTGAGTTCCCATGTAAGTCTATCCATTTCAGCACAATTGAAAATTTTCAGTAATATTTCCTCTTCGGTTGGAGTATCTTTCTCTTTCCATTTTTGAGCGAAGGCTATTCGTGCCGCTGTTACTATATGCAGTAGTAAATAGTTTGTATCTTTCTTATATTTTCTTTCTATAATTCCCAATAAAAAAAAATTCTGGTTTGGCCTCTATATCTATTAACAAAATTTCTTCCAGCCGTTTCTTTAATAAGTTCCAAAATTTTTGTGCCTTCCTTGAGGTGGACCTTCGGTTTTATTTTCATGCTGAAGAATGCTCAGCATCCCATCACTTGCAAGATTTTTACTTCTTAAATTGCCCCATAGAGAAAAATAGGTTTGATTTTTTCCTAAGGCTTCAAGCGCGTCTTCGTTCCTGAGTACAGGCAGTCCTCGACTTACAACAGTTCATTTAGTGGCCGAAGTTACAACGGCACTGGAAAAAAAGGGACTTTACGACCGCTTTTCACACTCACGTCCATTGCGGCATCCGGGTGGTGCACGTGATCAGAATTCAGAGGCTGAGCAACGGGGCCTGTACTTAGGACGGTTGCGGTGTCCCAGGGTCATGTGATCCCCTTTTTGCAACAGGCAAAGTCAGCGGGGGCCAAAAAGGTGGTAACGTGGGACAAATTCACTTAACAACCCTCTCAGTTGGCAACAGAAATTTTGGATTTGCTTGTGGTCGTTCGGTCGAGGACTACCTGTGAATGGAAATAATGTCAAATGTTTAGATCTGTCAAGCCTAGGAAAACTCTTATGATATCAGAAGGGGCTCTGGAGACCAAAAGCTACAGGGTGCCCATTACCTACCTACCTACCTTCCTTCCTTCCTTCCTTCCTTCCTTCCTTCCTTCCTTCCTTCCTTCCTTCCTTCCTTCCATTTTCCCATCTCCTTCCTTCCCTCCATCTTCCTATCTCTTTTCTTCCTTCCTTCCTTCCTTCCTTCCTTTCCCTCCCTCCCTTCCTCCCTCCCTCCCTCCCTTCCTTCCATCCATTTCCCCATCTCCTTCCTTCCTTCCTTCTTTACATCCTTTTTCCCATCTTCTTCCTTCCCGCCATCTTCCCATCTCTTTCCTTCCTTCCTT
>NW_015411504.1:0-1925 GCF_001527695.2 Protobothrops mucrosquamatus
CCTCCTCCTCCTCCTCCCTTCTAGCACTGATGATGTTACCTAGTTGGGTAATGAAAGATCTGGAAGAAAACCACCAAGGTCGGAGAACACCAAGGACCCCTCCTTGTCTTCTCTAACTAGAACTTAACAGTAGTAAAATCCAGAAAGTCTAGACTAGTATTTCTCAACCTTGGGAACTTGAAGATGGGTAGAGTGGATGGGTAGAATGGGGCGGCCAGAAAAAAAAGGGGGGGTCAACCTATTTTCTAAATAACCTGAAGGCAGGATAAGAAGCAACGGATGGAAACTAATCCAGGAGAGAAGCAACCTGGAACTAAGGAGAAACTTCCTGACAGCGAGAACAATTAACCAGTGGAACAACCTGCCTCCAGAAGCGGTGAATGCTCCAACACTGGAAGTTTTTAAGAAGAGACTGGACAGCCATTTGTCCAAAATGGTTTAGGGCCTCCTGCTCGAGCAGGGGGTCGGACTAGAAGACCTCCAAGGCCCCTTCCAGCTCTATCCCGACACTTTTAACTCCCAGAATTCCCCTGCCAAAGCCGGGAGCCGAAGCCCACCCATCTTCTCAAGGTTGAGAAAGCCCGATGCGGAGGAGACGGGCCTCACCTCGCAGCCTCTTCCCAGCTGCTGCCTCTGCCTCCATCTGGGTCAGGCCATCCGATGCTTCACTAGCCTTGGTTAACTACCGAGATTTTCTGCTCCCTGAGCAGAGCATGAATTAGGCTGTTAAGAAGATGCGCTTGCTATCCATTTGGGGGCCCAGAAGCACTTTTTTCCCAGCTGCGCCTCAGTGTGTGACGAGCCTGTCTTTCTCTCCGAGCTGGCATTTGGTGCTTCTGGGTTTATTAATAGAGCCAGATCTCCCGACTGCCTTTTTCCCTCTCTCTTGTTAAATCAGGAAGGTGGGTTTTTTTGGCTCTCTAAATCTGGTCACGCTCCCCCCCCCATCCCCATCTGCCCATTTTCCTTCTTGCCCATCTGACCTCTTTCCCAAATTAATATCCATCTTTCTTCCTCCCTCGCAACCCCACCCCCCTCCTTCCCCAATTTTCTCTCCTTGGGTTTTTATTTTTAAGATTTTTTAAAAAAAAACAAAACCTCGCATTTCGTAGGAAGGCTCTCTCCAACCCTTGAAGAGTTGATGTAGGTCAATAAATGTGGGCTTAGAGAGAATAAAAGCAGCGTTTATAAAAAGCAAATGGCAAGACGCCCGCAGGCAAGGAAAAATGGTTACCAAAAAAAAAAAAAAAGGAAGACGAGAGAGATTGAGGTCCTGATGGACGGGGTTGGGGGGGGGGGGACTTGGCCAGGATTTGGCCTGGCGTGAAAACCAAGGGCAATGTTGTATTGGGTGTTAAAGCAAACTACAAATGCTCCACTCGGCGTGCGTTAAAACCGGCTGCAAATGTTGCATCGGGCATAAAAGGAACGGTAGTGCGGCGTTAGGCATTAAAATGAGCGGCAGTGTTGTGTTAGGTGTATATGCCTGTGGACAAACGTGCCTCCTATGGTAACTCGGATGTTGCATAACACATTTGTGCTGAAACACAGGTTACGTTCGGGGAATTATTTTCGTAACGCGGTTCTTTCCTCCAGGAACAAAACAAGGACGATTAAAAACCTGGTTTGGTTGGTTTCAGGGTCTCGGCTACCTATGCCGCACACACCTACAGGGTTCCTTTTGGGATCGGAGAGAGGATTCTGTGCCCCCACCTCACCCCAAATTCCCCAACTTCACAGACTGCTCTAAGCAGCGATAAAATGTGTTTGGGTTTGCGATGTGTCGGTCAACCCTGGCACGGACGCCCAAGCTGAACCGTCAAATCACTCTCAGGTTGCTTCCCAAACTCTGGGGTTGTCTCCCAACCCCTTCAAAAGTTGCGTCTATATTATCATAATTTTTTTTTTTGATACGTTAGGACCCT
>NW_015411505.1:0-1925 GCF_001527695.2 Protobothrops mucrosquamatus
GGATCATTCAAATGAACAATTTTTATCAATATGGAGAAGATGGATTGTTTATATTCAAAATAAGCATAGAATGGTGGAATATAGGTTAGGTTTTTAGATAAAAAAATTTTCTTCTTTTTTTATATATACATATATTTCACCTACTTATGTAGAATTATATTTTGTGGAGCTAGGGATATTAGTATAAGGTTACTTTTAGTTGAATAGTATCCTGGGATTAGGTTTGGGAAGTCCGGGTGGGGGGTGCGGGGGGGTTTTCTAATTGTGATGTACTTGTGATTGCTTTTTTTCTTATGTTGAAAACAATAAAAAAAAATTTTGAAAAAAAAATAAAATAAATAAACAGTAAGCTTTACAGAAATGGAATTATTCTGGAGTTTTATTTGGATTCTTGAGCTGTTGACACTTACACCTGCAACAATATATTTAATACCATCAAACAACAACATCTGCATATGGTTCTTGGAAAGAATTCCATAGGTCAGTGGTGGCGAACCTATGGCACGCGTGCCAAAGGCGGCACTCAGAGCCCTCTGTGGGCACGCGCGTCATGCCCCGGAAATGGCAACCGTTCCTCTTCAACCAGCCGCCTGCTAACTCACTGAGGTCCCACATGGCCGGATGCATCCCAGCACGGTTGGTTTCCCCCCCCCCCCCCCGTTCAATCCCTCCTGGCCTCGCATGCTCTCCTTTTCCCAGGCACAACCCACTGCATCACCTCCTCAGCTGTCAGCCGGCCGGCCAGCTCAGAGGCAGCTTCTCTGAACTGCTTGCGGCGGGCTGTGGAGCTGATGACAGACACTGTCGGCCCCCATGCGCTCGCTGGCCTCTGTGTGTGGGGGCTGATGGTGTCAGGCAGCAGCCGCCCCAGCCCTTGCCTCGCCTTACCTCGCCTCACCCCGCAGGACGAGCCTCCTGCCCACCACCCCACCTGCCAGTGACCCCCTGGATCTCCCCCAACTCTGCCCGGTCCCCACAGGGATCCCTCCCCACGATCAACATCGAGGTGATCATGCCAACCTTGGCCACACCCACCCAGTCTGCCATGACGACCACAGCCACGCCCACCCAGTGGGCCACGCCCACTTGGCACCCGGTAATAAATAAGTGGGTTTTGGGTTGCAGTTTGGGCACTCGGTCTCTAAAAGGTTCGCCATCACTGCCATAGGTGGATAAAAGTTCCAAATCCAGTCTAAACATGTGACTGACTGTGCAACCAACATAAAAAAATACTCACATTTCCACCTAGTGGTACGTAAGAGAATGACGAACTTGACTGGCCAAATGAAGATGCAGAATTATAAGACTCAGCATTTAAAGGGTAATCTAAAGAAACGACACATATTCCATGAAAACATATGCAAAAGAATAAATCATTTCTTTAAACATAGATTTTGACAATTCTTTCACATTTATTTATATTTTTCCTATAAAGCATCCCATTGCTAATTCAAACCAATGATGGTCTATGATTCCCTTGAGATAGCAGACATATAAAAACCGTAATACATCAAAGTGAGACTTTGTTCTTGATTGACAAAACATAGAGGGAATCATGTTTGATCAAATTAAAGGTACCTAAGGAAATGTATTTATTATTCAACTTATATGCCACCTATCTCATAAGAAGTGACTCTAGATCCCTAAAATATGGCTTTCTTTCATTCTTATTTTCCATTAACTGGTAAATGAGTCATGTTATTTCTAATCCTCAGTCATAGTAGCCACAAGGGGGAGGGGCAAATTATGAAATATGTATCCTGAAGATACATGCAAAAACTACAACTCATGTCTCCCTCAGATGTGAGGGTAAGCAGATAAGATTATTATCTGCATTATGATGTAATTGTATACGTGTTGGTACTTCGAAGAAAATAAGGTGTGCTCTGGCACCATTGAAAGTAATGTATAACCTAGTAACGACA
>NW_015411506.1:0-1925 GCF_001527695.2 Protobothrops mucrosquamatus
GGAAGGAAGGAAGGAAGGAAAAGAAAGGAAGGAAGGAAGGAAGGAAGGAAGGTGCTTGTCTTAATCCCATCCCAACGAAAGAAAGAAAGAAAGAAAGAAAGGAAGGAAGGAAGGAAGGAAGGAAGGAAGGAAGGAAAGAGGAAGGGAGGGAGGGAGGGAGGGAGGAAGGAAGGAAGGAAGGAAGAAGAGGGAAGGGAGGAAGAAACAAGGAGAGAAGAAAAGAAAGAGGGGGAGAGAAAGAAAGAAAGGAAAGAGAAAGGAAGGAAGGAAGGAAGGAAGGAAGGAAGGAAGGAAGGAAGGAAGGAAGGAAGGAAGGAAAAGAAAGAAAGGAAGGTGCTTGTCTTAATTTCATCCCAATGAAAGAAAGAAAGAAAGAAAGGAGGGAGAAAGGAAGGAAGAAAAAGAAAGAAAGAAAGAAAGAAAGAAAAGAAAGGGGAAGCAAGGAAGGGAGGAAGAAGAGGGAAGGGAGGAAGAAAGCAAGGGGAAAGAAGAAAGGAAAGAGAGGGGAAGAGAAAGAAAGAAAGAAAGGAAAAAAAGAAAGGAAAGAAAGAAAGAGGAAGGGAGGGAGGGAGGGAGGGAGGAAGGAAGGAAGAAGAGGGAAGGGAGGAAGAAACAAGAGGAGAGAAGAAAAGAAAGAGGGGGAGAGAAAGAAAGAAAGGAAAGAGGAAGGAAGGAAGGAAGGAAGGAAGGAAGGAAGGAAGGAAAAGGAAGGAAGGAAGGAAGGAAGGTGCTTGTCTTAATCCCATCCCAACGAAAGAAAGAAAGAAAGAAAGAAAGAAAGAAAGAAAGAAAGAAAGAAAGAAAGAAAGAAAGAAAGAAAGAAAGAAAGAAATCACAATTATCCACATAGGCTAAGTAGTTTCAGAGAGATGTTTTTTAATTAGACTCTGAAGCGGAAAAACCTCTTCTCTCTGAACATTGACCTCCAAGGTGAGATCCACACACACACAACCCTTTTGAGACCTTCCCAAAGTCTTTGAAGAAACGGCCGGGCCAATTAGCCCGGAGCCCCAATTGGGGGGGGGGGTTGGAAACTTGGGGAGTTGACCAATGAAGACATCCCGTCTCCTTTCTGTGTGCATTTTGCTCCCCCATCCTTCCACCCTGGTTAATTTTAACTGAATTTTAAATTTATTGTTTTCAGGTTTTAGGGTGCATTTTGATTGAAATATCTGAGTTGTAAGGATTGCCTCTGGCGAAATGGGCGGCATACACATTTAATAAGCAAACGAATAAATTAAATTAAGGTTGCTTCTTCCTTTCAACACTGAGTTGGGTTTGCCCACCAGGATGGAACCGCCGTCGGATCTCAAACTTCCTGGCAAGGTTACTTGGAAAATAACACGGGGTTCTTTGCGATCGCAAGACTAGGAGAAAAAAATCTTTAAACAGTTTCCTATGTCTTGTTGGCCCGGATGACAAAAAAACACCCAGAAGAAATGAAACGAGAACTTGTGGCCGTCATCGTGAGAGAGACGACACTCCCGTAGACTTGGGCTATGTTGTTGCCGTCGCTGTTCAAAATGCGAGGAGGACTTTGTACGGCCTGGAGGGATGGTGAAGAAATTAAAATCCACGCCGAGCAGCATGGAGGCTGCTAAAATAATACCTTATTAGAGTCACAGCAGGCTTGAGTTCTCCTGAACAAAAATAGCAAGTCAAGCTGTATGATTAAATAAGGGGGGGGGGTGTGTGTGGAGAAAAAATGTACATGAGTTTATTCGGTCCAACAAACTGACCTTTACAAAAACAAGGAAAGTGGCTTTATTTGACGCTAACCAGAAGAAATAAACTGGCTTTGACCGAAAGAAAAAAAACAAGTTGGGATGACCGAGTCCAAAATCTCAACGGGAAAACGTTACCACAAATCTATTGTGACCGTTAAGAGCTTCTTTAATTAAACTTGAGTCTCTGCAGGGCTGAAT
>NW_015411507.1:0-1925 GCF_001527695.2 Protobothrops mucrosquamatus
GGGGGGGGGGGGGGAAGCCTTATAAAAACCAGGATTTTGGTACCAGGGAAAGGCAAGCCCAGGGCTTGAATGCTTCAGCGTTTGAGGGGACCCAGCCTTGCACCCTCAGACTGTACAGGTGGTCCTCATTGAACGATCACCATCGGCAACTCAGTCGTTAAGTGAACCGGTCACCAAGGCAAACGGCAGCTGGGTTTACAAAGCAACTTCAGATTTCCTTCGCTTTGTGGACCTGTGGAGGTGTGTAAATGAGGCAGGACTTGCTGGGTAGGGAACTTGCGGCTAGGAGCCTCGTTTTGGGGAACCCCGTGAAAATCCAGGATTGTATTGGTTCTGGGGGGGGGCTCCCCAAAGTATTAGCAACTAGAAGCCAATAATCAATACTTCCGGCAAATAATCCATCCTCATCAGTAAAGGCCAGTGGTCTGCCTAGATCAGGATTGGATCAGGAATCCTGGGAATTGAAGTCCACAGGGTTGTGAAGTTGCCGTACAGAGAGTCCTCTGCTTACAACAGTTCACTTAGTGACCAAAGTTTATAACGACGCTGAAAAAAGTAACTTATGACCAATTTGTTGCAGCATCCCCACGGTCACGTGATCAAAATTTGGACGCTTGGCCACAGTCTCATATTTATGACGGTTGCAGCCTCCCGGGGGCCACGTGATCCCCTTCTGACAAGCAAAGTCAAGGGGGAAGAAGCCAGATTCGCTTAATAACGTAACAACGGTGGCAAGGAAGGTCGTAAAACGGGGCAAAATCACGTAACAACTCTCTGGCTTAGCCACGGACATTTTGGACTCAGTTGTGGTCGTAAGCCGAGGACAAGCAGTTGTTGCCCACCCTGGCTCTCTAAGGCATCCTGGAAGGTCCTGAGCTTGAAGAGCGCGCTTTATTTTATTTGAAGAACAGGTGTGTTTTGGGGAAAAGGACAAGCGGAATTTCAAAAAAAACACCTGTCGTCCATGTAGGTGGGATGGTAGGTTTTTTTTTTTTCTTGAACCTCTCTTTTCCCACAGTCACCCGGGGCCCACCCTTGGAGGCTGTGCCAGGAAGGGTGCCCAAACTGCACGGCTGGGGAAGGAAAGAGCTTCTCGCTCGCTTGGGGCATCCCAAAAGGCAGGGGGGGGCCTTCGCTGGCTTGCTGCCAACGTGGCAGGTATTTTGCACGAGGCTGTTCAAAAATGCAGACAGGCAACCTTGGGGCTGGGGGGGGGAGGAGGGAGGAGGGAGGGGAGGGGAGGCTGAGAGCTCTGCGCGGGAGGCAGGCAGGCAGGCAGGCGGAGGCCCAGGGCTGCACAGGAAGCAGGAGGCGTGTGCCACGCAGGTAGGCGAGGCAGCCATGCGAGGCCTCCTGGCACCCGGGACGGTTATGCAAATCTCGGCTCTGATTTTGGTCCAGCTGATTTGCGACATTCCTTTGCAGGACAGATTGGCTCTCCCCCCCCCCAAGTCTTCCTCTTTTTCTTCCTCTTCCTCCCTCCCTCCTTCCTTCCTTCCTTCCTTCCTTCCTTCGTTCCTGCCAGCCATCTTCTTTTCTCTTTTCTCTTTTCTCTTTTCTTTTTTCTTTTTATTTTCTTTTTTTTTCTTTCTCTTTCTTTTCCTCCTTCCTTCCTTTCTTCCTGCCAGCCATCTTCTTTCTTTTCTTTTCTTTTTCTTTTTTCTTTTCTTTCTTTCTTTTCTTCCTTCCTTCCTTTCTTCCTGCCAGCCATCTTCTTTTTTCTTTTCTTTCTTTTCTGCCTTTTTTCCTTCCTTCCTTCCTTCCTTCCTTTTCCTTCCTTCCTTCCTTCCTTCTTTCCTGCCTTCTTTTCTTTTCTTTTCTCTTTCTTTCTTTCTTTTCCTCCTTCCTTCCTTCCTTTCTTCCTGCCAGCCATCTTCTTTTTTCTTTTCTTTCTTTTCTGCCTTTTTTCCTTCCTTCCTTCCTTC
>NW_015411508.1:0-1925 GCF_001527695.2 Protobothrops mucrosquamatus
GGCAGAATCAATCTACTACATCAGGGTCTTCAAACTTGGCCCATTTAAGACTTGTGGACTTCAACTCCAGGCATGCTGGCTGAAGAATTCTGGAAGTTGAAGTCCATAAGTCTTAAATGGGCCACGTTTGAAGACCCCTGTACTACAAGATGAGTGGCTCTTCACTGATGTTATGGACTGTGATGTTTATAACATTCAGATTATATCCACCCGACCCACCAGAGCAGAGAGGCAGGGAATGTTGTAAGTCTCCTCTCCTTTTCAATGGTGTTACTCTCCCTTTGGAACATCATCAATGTAAAGATTAGACTGCTCCCACTTTGACACTCTTTCGCAAGACCCTGAAGACCTAGTTTTGGCAACAGACCAGAATGGGATGGATCCCATCAAGTGGCTTGTTTGATTGCTTGTTGTTGCAGGGAGGGGCGAGAATGGAGGGTTTTTGTTTTTACTTTTTTATATTGGATTTATTATTATTATTATTATTATTATTATTATTATTATTATTATTATTATTATTATTATTATTTGTAAGCCACTTTGAGTCACTGAAAGTGGGTGGGTGGTCATATAAATTCTATAAATAAATAAATAAATAAATAATAGTGCAACAAAACTAATGCAACAGTATTGCCTGCAGATACTTTTTTCAGCATCTGCCATTGACTCCCTTCCTGACTGTAAATTAATGGCCATACAGGTAAACCTTGGCTTACGACCGTTTAACAATGCTCTGGGATTACTGTGAGTATGGAATGGGTGCTTTGCGACCCATAAAGCACTTCACAAAACATTGCACTACCAACCCCATGTAACATGACCACAATCTGAGTGTTTGGCAACCTGTTCATACTTTCAACTAGTTTTAAGCACCCTGCAATGCCATTTACAGTCTTCTGTGCTCACTTCCCCAGAAAGTCAATGGTGAAGCCAGCAGGAAAGGTTGCAAGCTGATGGCACCTGCCATGAAGCTGAGATTCCATCCTGGCAGCTCTTTGAAAGCAGCGGCTGGCTCCTGGGAGAAAATTTCAACTGGGAGGGAATCTCAGGTCTATGTGGAACTGAGATTCTGTCCCTCCTGCAGGCAACCTTTTGAGAGCAAAAGAGTTGCTTGCTGAGGAAAGGGGAACTCCTCTGGCAGGTTGCAGAAATGGAGATTTAATCGCAAAGATCTGATCTCTGTTCCTGCAGACTTTGAGCAGAATTCCCTTTCATGCATGGAAGGGAGTTGAACTTGGCAGACAACTTTTTTCTCTATCTGCATAACGACTCAGGAGATCATTTAACAAGTGCAACTGGAAGCACCAGGATTGCGGTCATTGAATAAAGCAATCAGATGGGCATTTCACTTAGATTGCTATGCTCAACGATCAAGATTCGGGTTCCAATTTTCGTTGTAAGTCAAGTACTAACTGTAGTTTGAAAAGGTAGCCTGGAAATGGACTGAGTTGCTCTTCATTTAGCACAGGGGTCCCCAACCCTCGGTCCTTGGACCAGTACTGGGCCGCCGCATGCCAGCAACCGGTCCGCACAAACAAGCAAAGCCCTATCCACGGGATGCAAGCAGCGCACAAAACCACGCCCCCTCCGGTCTGCGGAAAAACCTCTCTCCACGGAACCAGTCCCTGGTGCCCAAAAGGTTGGGGACTTCTGATTTTACAAGACAGTAGGACATATGAAGCATTGGTTGCTCTAGGGCAGGGGTAGGCAACCTTGCTCTTTTATAACTCGTGGACTTCAACTCCCAGAATTCCTGAGCCAGCCATGTCCACGAGTCATAAAAGAGCCAAGGTTGCCTACCCTTGCTCTAGGGAATGGCATTCGTCAGAATATGTATCTTTTTAGAGTTCCTATATTTTTAGAGCTCTTGGCAATATTCAGTACCATCAACTATAATGTCTTCCTGGATCCCCTAAAAGAAAGAG
>NW_015411509.1:0-1925 GCF_001527695.2 Protobothrops mucrosquamatus
GTTAGTTTGCATGAAAAAGGAGAGAAGGTAGTGAAACCAAGCATATTTTTCCTAATTTCTTTCCTAATGTTCATTAACAGAAATTGCATGCTAGATGAGTTTTTAGACGGGAATTCCAGTTCCCTTCTAAAATATAGCCAATCATGCTCAAGCAGTAAGTTCATGTCCTAATATTGCCCCATGGCTGATATTATTCAGTGTGAAGCTTTTGTTTTTTTGTTTTTTAAAAAAAGCATTTTAAAATTGTCATTAGAAAACAGATTTATATCATGCTGAATCTAGAAATAATTTCTATCAAAAAAAGAAATGCTGGCCTAAATGCTGGCCAACCGTGTTGGCAGTTATCCTATAGTTTTACTAAATGGAATAAATGCAACGTCAGGATGATACGATCTGAATCTGCTACCAGGATATCTTTCCCAGTAATCTCCATACGATTCAGGAGCCTTTGCACAACACACTAACTGGAAATGGCATTCCAGAACATTCTTTACAACACAGAGCTGCAATCTGTGCTCAAGGAATACCAAGAAGTATTTCAACACAGGTATTGATGCAATCTAGCCTGAGCAACTTAGCATCTCATCTAAACAGGCCCTACAAATACTTGCTAGGGAACTCTCTGTCTTTGTTGAATTCAGTTTGGTGTGTGAGCATCACCTGTTCCTATCCCGTCATGGCTCTATAATATTTCCTATATCAGAAGCTGTCTGTTACTGGAGAAAAAGATTCAGAGATGTCTCCTGATGGCAGCCCCACTGCGCTCACACCACACTTTCCTGGCCATTTACACACCTGCCATATGCCCAGCCATATTCAAACTGCACCTACCTGTCTCTCATGCACCATCCCTTGCACTCACATATTCTCACATACTTTCCCACCTGGCAGCAGCTATTCCCATCCCCACTGGGCTCACATCGCACCATCCATACCAGCCTCACATCCCTTACTTCCTCTCCCACCCAGCAGCAGCCATGACCACTTATTACCTGCTTGCCTGCTTGCCAACCACCAGGCCTTGCCACTTTCTGCAGCTTCCCCCACTGACTTTGGTTATTGGAAACTGGCAGGAAGTTGTGACGAGGTGCTCACTTAATAAGCATGACTTAATGACAGCAACAGGTATAGGGCATGCTGTTGCTAAGTGAGGTACTCACGTGGCATTGTGCTTTATGAGCTCACCACTTAGCAATAGAACTTTCAGTCCCAATTGCCATTGTAACTTGAGAACTACCTGTATTTACTTACAGAATCTGTAGCCTTAGGCCAAACTCTTTTCCAGCAGACTTGTTCAGCTTGTGAAAGTGTCCAATTTTCAGGAGAAGACTCAATGAAAAGGGAAGGATCCTGAAGTGACACATTTAACTAACATTTCTGTGTAATGGTCGGGAGGCCCTCCAGGCTGAAGAACTAAATAGAAACATAAGACAATACATTTATTGTTTGTTCTGAGTATCATCTATCTATCTATCTATCTATCTATCTATCTATCTATCTATCTATCTATCTATCTATCTATCATCATCATCATCAACAACAACAACAACAATAATAATAATAGTAAAGTTGGAAGGGAGCTTGGAGGTCATCGAGTCCAACCCCCTGCTCAGGCAGGAAACCCTACACCATTTCGGACAAATGGCTGTCCAGTCTCTTCTTAAAAACTTCCAGTGTTGGAAAATTCACCACTTCTGGAGGCAGGTTGTTCCACTGGTTAATTGTTCTGTCAGGAAGTTTCTCCTTAGTTCTAGGTTGCTTCTCTCCTTGATTAGTTTCCATCCGTTGCTTCTTGTCCTGCCCTCAGGTGCCTTGGAAAATAGCTTGACTCCCTCTTCTTTGTGGCAGCCCCTGAGATATTGGAACACTGCTATCATGTCCCCCCTCGTCCTTCTCTTCGTTAAACTAGACATACCCAATTCCAG
>NW_015411510.1:0-1925 GCF_001527695.2 Protobothrops mucrosquamatus
GAAGAAGAAGAAGAAGAAGAAGAAGAAGAAGAAGAAGAAGAAGAAGAAGAAGAAGAAGAAGAAGAAGAAGAAGAAGAAGAAGAAGAAGAAGAAGAAGAAGAAGAAGAAGAAGAAGAAGAAGAAGAAGAAGAAGAAGAAGAAGAAGAAGAAGAAGAAGAAGAAGAAGAAGTCTGGTGGCAGAAACAGATGAGTAGCCATTATGATGTCAAAAAAACCTCCACCTTGTATTTCCATTATTCACACTTAAAGGCAAAGGCATCCACTTGGCTTCCTTGTGCCCATTTCAATGCCATCTCTACGTTATTGTAATGGAACTAGCTCCTATTAGCTTAACAGCTGTATAGTCCCAGTCTGACTGTCTGTCTACAATTTGTTATTTGCAAGACAAAAGAAGGTCCATTGTATAGAAAGATCTCTAGTTCCTAGGTGCTGTGCAGTTCTTTGCGTGCATAAAAACTGAAGTCATGGTTGCTGTGTGCAGGGATCATGGGAGGGAGGCCAGACCAAGACTGCCCAGCCAGACTGCCCAGCCAGTTTCCCCAAGGAGAGGGGAAACTACAGTACAGTAGATGGGAAATGTGTCTCTTTCCTTTGAGATAACAAATTAACCACATGAATGGACTGAAGCTGTAACTCTAATCAGGAGTCCATCACTTCCTCCAGTTGAGCTTGATTAGGAGTCCCCTGAAGACAGGAAGACCTACTGGGGGTGGGAGAACACTAAGGAAAGGCATGCAGAGGAGGGAGGAGGCATGGGGAATAGCTGACAGATGAACGCTGCCAAGGCATGAGCAGGAATGCAAGCCAAAGAGATGTTGATTGCCACAAGGAGAAAGAGATACAGCTAGAAGCAGTGTTGGTCTATCCTGCTTGAGGCAGTCCTAGGAGCTAGGAGGTCCCAAAGGAAGGCTGTGTAAGTGAGAACGTTTCATCACCTTCTTGGATGAAAGAATGACAAAAGCTCTCTTCGGCTATTAGTTAAAATGAATGCAGGGATGGGTCTGTACTGAGTAGCTCTGGTGCCCTGACACAGCATGAACACCCCTCTTTCTGAGATTTCTGCATAGAAAATGAGGTTGGTTTAGTACATGCAGGTATAGGATTACAGATATCCAACATGTTGGTGTTTCATCTTGGCTTCTGCCAGAGGGACTCGAAGAGGATTGAAGCTTTGTGTGTTGCCTAACCTTATGGTGAAATACACAGCTGTTTTTATAGGGTTTCAAAAGTATCCTCTAAAGAGCAATTAGCAATTTGGGGGCCACGGAGGCTACCTGAAAATATGAGTGCCTAAAGAAAGGCTGTGGTTGTGTGGCCCGCCTTCCAAGCAATTAATCACTAAACCACTGTGCAATTCATAATCCCTCTTATATGATTTTAAAGTCACCAGGGTTATTGTATCAGGTTGTCAGAACACACATGTATTCTGCCTTTCTCCTTTTGTATACATATATAAAAAATGACCTTTAAAATTCTGCCTTGCAGATGCAATCATTTGTTAAGCAAGTAATCCAACCATCTTGTCATGATGAGCCCCAGTATTTGTTCGGGTCATTTTGTTTGTTTATAGAACATTTCATCATAAACCTAAAAATTAAAGATCTGGCAAGACTCCACTGAACCAGTCCAGAAAAATATGCTTTTAATAAATCATTATAATTGCTACTTACATGTATTGATGCTAAGAGTATGCTTTCATCCAATCATTCCGGGTGCGCTTTAAGGGGTTAGTTACCACCTTTAAAGCGCTTCATGGCATAGGACCCGGTTATCTCCGAGACCGCCTTCTGCCGCAGATTCCCTCCCATAGACCGGTACGCTCCCACAGAGTGGGTCTCCTCAGGGTGCCGTCGGCCAAGCAATGTCGGCTGGCGACCCCCAGGGGGAGGGCCTTCTCTGTGGGTGCCCCTGCCCTCTGGAACGAA
>NW_015411511.1:0-1925 GCF_001527695.2 Protobothrops mucrosquamatus
ACATGGCTTTTTCAGCAAGCGGGACTGACCTAGGGTGAATTTTTAAATAGGGACAATTTTTAATGATTTTAAACAAGACACAGCTACAAATATTTGGTTTTTAATTGGCTTTTATAGGGAAATGTTTTATATTGTTTTTAATATGCTGTGAGCCGCCCTGAGTCCCATGGAGGAGAAGGGCGGCATATAAGTCTTATTAAAGTAAAAGTAAAAGTAAATATATATTTCCAAAAACAATTCCAACTGCTGTTGTTGAATAACTGATTCCTGTTAAATAGAATATATTTCATCACACTAAATAGTAATTATAGGAGGGGCCCATAGGTGGCCAATCTGAGTGCTTGTCCCCAGTGTCAAATCAAAAAGAGTGCAGACCCGATTTTGGCATTTGTGTACTGCTAGATGAGCTAGGATAAAAATGCTATTTGAAAGGTTATAGCCCTTAACTGGATTTAAGACCTATTGAACCCAACAGACTTAATTTTGAAAAACCATGTAGAGCATTAAACTCTAAGTGTCTTGAATCCCTGAGGTTCTGTTTGGATATTACTACTAAAATTAATTTATTTTCAGTAATAAAAATTAATGTGTTTCAATATCCAATTGAAGTTTATTCTACAGTTGACATGGTTTTATACTGAATTGATATTACCAAGATCAAAGAGCAAATATAACTAACATTCAATATTTTAAAAGCAATAACAGATCACCTTGAAAACAGAATATTTTTATTTACAAATAATTTTTTGCCGCCAAGCAAGCTTACTGAAGTATTACCATCAATATTAATAAAAGAGTATTGAAAATAATATTTTCATTCTATTAATTAATAAAACTGTTCCTGTTTCACAAGAAATGTTGTAATTTCAACAAGGTGAATGTGAATAAATACAATTCATCAGTTGTTCCTGATTCAGAAAAATTGTGTAAAGGATTAAAGAATATACTTGTCTGCACTGAATGTCTTAGACCAACTACACCAATGAAGCAATCACTTGCTGACTTTACTGGGAGAAGCATGGAAACCATTACTTGGGAACGGCTGCTTCACCAAGGAATAGAATTCTTTCTGTAACCCACTCACCAATTTTGTAAACCTAAGGAGAGCTGGACCTGAATAGTCCTTGGACAAGAGGACACCATAGAACACAAAACATTTAGGCTTAATTGGATAGTAGGAAAGTCTTTCCAGGAAAAAGAAATGGCAACTGTTTCCATACCTTTGGTAAGAAAACTATATGAACATTTCCAGGAATCAAATTTCTTTGGAAATATCTTCTTTATTCCTGTAACACCAAAACAAGATTCCTTCCCTGACCAATTACTTCCTCTCCTCTTCTCATCCCCGTCCAGCGATGTTCTTTCCTTTCTTTTTCCTTCCCTTCCCAGTGCAGTGACCCTTCCACCCATCTCTAACCTGTTTTTCTTCCTTTCTTTTTGCTATTTGTAGTAGAAGAAGGAAGGGGAAAATATATTTCTGTGTTCACTACAGAGTAAATTATTGGTATTGATTTTAGAAATAGCAATAGCATTTAGACATATAGTGCTTCGCAATGCTTTACAGCCCTCTCTGAGTCAGCGTATTGCCCCCCCAACAATCTGAATCTGAATCCTCATTTTACCTACCTTGGAAGGATGGGAGACTGAGTCAACCTTGAGCCAGTCAGGATCCAACTCCTGGCAGTAAGCAGTGAGTTAGCCTGCAGTACTGCATTCTAACCACTGTGCCATCATGGCTCGTTGCAAAATGGGGTATCTTTTTTTAAATTTTGTCAACCTTAGTTTTTGTGAAGCATGGCTTCTAGCAAATATATAATGCAGATACACATATACAAATATATGAGAAATATCCCCACATTTATTAGGGAAAGAGAAACCTCTAGAAATAGTTTAAAGCACAACTAACTGGGCTCATGCAATAAACT
>NW_015411512.1:0-1925 GCF_001527695.2 Protobothrops mucrosquamatus
TAACAATTCTATAACATCCTTTAGCTCTCTCCTAAACTAACATATTAAACATCATTATTACAAATTATTTAATTTTAATAAAATATACTACATTAACAATCACAAATTTACTCAAAAACCAAATGAAACTTTTTAGTTCCATATTTATTCTCAATATAATCTATCCATCTTCTCCAAACCAATATATATCTTTCTTGTGGATAATCCTTCACATAGGCTGAAATCTTAGCCATTTCTGCAGGTTCCTTTTGAAGAAGCTCAAAGAGTAGTGGGCATCACATCTTGGCAGTCTGATCTGCAGAATTGGCTGAATTTGGTCAGCGCCCTTTCCCAAACCCTAACCTGGCACATTTCCCCCTGTCTAGCAAGGCATTTGGGAAGGACTCCACCTTTCCTTTTTCTGTGCAAAGGAAAACCTGATGTCTTCTAGTTGAAAGGAGGCCAAAAGCAATCATCTCTGTGACTGGAGACAGGGCCAACACCCTAGGAGGTGGGCAATCTGCCATCTGTCTAGCTCAGGGGTCTCCAAACTTGGCAACTTTAAGATCTGGGGACGTCAACTCCCAGAATTCTCCAGTCAGCCATGTGTGGACTTCAACTCCCAACTCCCATGCTGGCTGGGGAATTCTGGGAGTTGAAACCCACAAACCATACAGTTGCCAAGTTTGGAGACCCCCTGATCTAGATCCACGTTTCTCAAATTTGGCAACGTTTAAGATGTGTGGAGTTCAGTTCCCAGAAGTCGCCAGACAGCCATCTTGACTCTTCTGCTCATGCCTGCAAGCACCCAGTCCAGAGTGGGCTTTGCCTGTAGGAGCAAAGCTGAACAGCTTTCAAAACTCATTACGGGGAGTCAATTAGCAAGGTCAATTTCAGTGGTGGGATTCAGCAGAACCAGTAGCTAATTTTTTGTTGCCCAGGCCCAGAATGGACTTCCGGAAGTGGCATCCACACAGAGAACCGGTTGTTCACATACTGTATTTGAATCCCACCACTGATCAATTTGCATGGCCAAAGCCACCATGGCTAGCTGGAGAATTCTGAGAGTTGAAGTCCACACATCTTAAAATTGCCAAAGTTGAAAAACACTGCTCCAGATGTTGCCAAACAGCCACAGAGGAAGCATCTGGAGGAAATAATAATAATAATAATAATAATAATAATAATAATAATAATAATAATAATAATAATAATAATAATAATAATAATAATAATAATAATAATAATAATAATAATAATAATAATAATAATAATAAAAGTTGGAAGGGACCTTGGAGGTGATCTAGTCTAACCCCCTGCTCAGGCAGGAAACCCTATACCATTTCAGACAAATGGCTGTCCAGTCTCTTCATAAAAACTTCCAGTGTTGGAGCATTCACCGCTTCTGGAGGCAGGTTGTTCCACTGGTTAATTGTTCTAACTGTCAGAACTGTCCTTAGTTCCAGGTTGCTTCTCTCCTTGATTAGTTTCCATCCGTTGCTTCTTGTCCTGCCTTCAGGCGCTTTGGAAAATAGCTTGACTCCCTCTTCTTTGGGGCAGCCCCTGAGATATTGGAACACTGCTATCGTGTCCCCCCTCGTCCTTCTCTTCGTTAAACTAGACCTACCCAATTCCAGCAACCGTTCCTTGTATGTTTTAGCCTCCAGTCCCCTGATCATCTTTGTTGCTCTTCTCTGTACTCTTTCTAGAATCTCAACATCTTTTTTACATCGTGGTGACCAAAACTGGATGCAGTATTCCAAGTGTGGCCTTACCAAGGCATTGTAAAGTGGTATTAATACTTCACGTGATCTTGATTCTATCCCTCTGTTAATGCAGCCCAGCAATGTGTTGGCTTTTATCTAACAGAGAAATAACATTGAGGGTCGCCTTGGTATCTCCTTGGAAGAGATTTCCATAAATGGGACACCATAACCCCCCCCCCC
>NW_015411513.1:0-1925 GCF_001527695.2 Protobothrops mucrosquamatus
TTTGTCCCTTCCCCCTTCCCTCCCTCTTTCCCATTTCCCTTCCTTCTTTCCTTCACCTCCCCCTTTGTCCCTTCCTCCTTCCCTCCCTCTTTCCCATTTCCCTTCCTTCTTTCCTTCATCTGCCCCTTTGTCCCTTCCTCCTTCCCTCCCTTTCCCATTTCCCTTCCTTCCTTCTTTCCTTCACCTACCCCTTTGTCCCTTCCTCCTTCCCTCCCTCTTTCCCATTTCCCTTCCTTCCTTCTTTCCTTCACCTCCCCCTTTGTTCCCTTCCTCCTTCCCTCCCTCTCTACCTGTCAAGCCCCCGCGGGCTTGACATGAACGGGCAGGGGGAGGGGTCAAGGACGACATGCAGGGCGGCAAAGGAGACCAGCGGCCAGCCCCGTTCTACCTGGCAGCTTGGATGCCTCCCGACCAACAGCTGAGCGGCTCCTACTCTTAGCCGCCGAACAGCTGATGGGCGGGAGGCAGAGGCAGGGAGGCAAGGGCCGATGGAGCGGCCTGAAGCTGAAAGCTCTGTCTCTCGGCTGCCGAACAGCTGATGAATGCGAGGCCTGGTGCACAGCCGAAAGACGCTCACGGGACTGGAAGGCTGCAGCGCTGCAGCTCCCATTGCCCCTTCCTTCCTCGTTCCTTCGTCCTGTGCTACGCCGCCCAGACTCCAACCTGGTTTTGGCAGGCAGCAACACATCACGGCCCTGCCTGTGCGTGCAGAGGCAGAGGAGAGCGCACAGGCAGGGCGAGGATGTGGCCGGTTCACCTTCCCGTTTTCAGGCACGTATGTTAGAACCAGCTTACATGAAGAAGTGACTTCCCCCCCCCCCTCTAATAATTGACTTTCTCCTAGCTTCTCCAGCTTTCCCTAGCAGGAAGAGATCAGCCCCGCTCGCTTGTCTGATCCAAGGGGTGCACGGGCATACCAAGACCCGCTCCAGGCCCCCACTAAGCCATGATTCCCGGTTTGTAGAAAAGATGGGGGAGAAAGGCGATCAGTCAGCCAAGAGCCCAGCTGTTTCAGACTTTAAGCCAGGGCTTTTCAACTTGGCGGGCGGGCAGGCCGGCCATGGTGGAAATGGGGAAGGGTTAAATGCTGCGAAACAGTGGGGAGGAGGAGAGAGTCAGGCGGGCGCATTTCTCCCTCCACACCCGCGTTCTGTTGGCTTTGCCTAGCGCGCGTCAGTAAGAAGAGTGAGGGGAAGGGCAATACAGATCCCGCTGACCTGCGTGCACCAGAAGAAGTCAATCCGGTTGCTGCACAATGAGTCCCTGGGGAGGGCAGGGCCTTGCTCTGCACCTGCACTCTTCGTGCACCCCATGCAGGGCATGTTTGGTAGGATTTGTGCAGGCTGCCGCCAAACAGCATGTTTTCCACAAACAAGTGAGCTGGGAAGGAGTGGAGGAGGGGGGAGGAAGGCGACGCCGCATACCACCAGCCAGGGGGTCGCGTACCACCAGTGGTACGCATACCACCAGTTGAAAAGCCCTGTTCTAGAGGGTTAGATATTGAAGAACTATACATCCATGATCCCTATAGAGATTAGACTTTATCAAATGGGCAAATATTACTGCAACAAGGTAATTTATAGAAGTCTAGATCAGGGGGTCTTCAAACTTGGCCCTTTTATGACTTGTGGACTTCAACTCCCAAAATTCCTCAGCCAGGCATGCTGGCTGAGGAATTCTGGGAGTTGAAATCCACATTTCATAAAAGGGCCAAGTTTGAAGACCCTGGTCTAAACTCTAAATCATGAAGGGCTTTGAAGCCAAGTGATAACCAGTTCTAAAATAAGGGGCACCTTGGGGAATACTCTTAACAATTCAAACTTCTGCATTCTAGATTAGCTATAGTTTCTGAATGCTCTTCAAGACCAGTCCTATCCACCCTAGTGTATCCCAATATCCTATTAAGACATGACAAAAGCATGAAT
>NW_015411514.1:0-1925 GCF_001527695.2 Protobothrops mucrosquamatus
TGTTACCTAGTTGGATAATGAAACATCTGCAAGAAAACAGCCAAGATCAGAGAGCGCCAAGGACCCCACAGTCATCATCATCATCGTCGTCCTCCTCCCCCCCTTCAACCCCCCACTTCCTTCTGAGGTTCCCTAGTTGGGCCATGAAACATCTTGGAGAAGACCAGCAAACTCAGAGCGCGCTCAGAGGCCTCCTCTCGTCTTCACAAGGGACCCCAAAGTGCAAACTTACGCAGATGTGGTCGGCCAGGGTGATCAAGCGGTGAGTCCGAGGCACGGGGCCCATCCCCTCGCCCTGGGCCGGCGGAGGGGCCGGCTGTGGCGCTGGTGGTGCTGGCGGCTGCTGCTGGGCCGACTGCTGCTGTGGCGAGGGCGAATCCTGCGAAGGCCTGTAAGGATGGCTGGACCCCTCGTACTGGCGGCTGCAGTCTCCTACGCGCCCGAAAGGAAAGGGAGAGAGATTCGCACGGGGGGCAGCTTGGGAAAAAAAAGCCCCACTGAAATGGGCGGTGGGCTTCATCCGGCCCAAAATACAGGGAGTCCTCATCTTATGACCCCAACATGTCCGTTACTAAGCGAGACACTGGCTAAGTGAGCGTTGCCTCATTTTACCACCTTTCTCGTCAGAGTTGTTAAGCGAATCGTTCCAGTTGTTAAGTGAGACACACGGTTATTAAGTGAATCCGGCTTCCCACATTTGACTTTGTTTGTCAGAAGGTCGCAAAAGGGGATCACGTGACACACACACACCCCGGGACAATGTGTCCGTCGTATGTAGGAGTCAGTGGCCAAGCGTCCGCATTCTGATCAGGTGACCACGGGGACGCTGCCACGGTCGTAAGGGTGAGTCATGGTCATGAGTCACGTTCTTCCAGTGTGGTTGTAACTTTGAACGGTCACTAAGTGAACTGTCGTTAAGTTGAGGACTAGCTGTAGCTCTGAGGGCAATTCTTCCGCTTCTTCCGAGAAGCGACCGGATGGAAGGCGTTGTTCCTTCCCTTGCTTGGCGTCTTTCAGGGGGGTTAAGACAGGGGTCTTCCAACTCGGCCCTTTTAGGACTTGTGGACTTCAACTCCCAGAATTCCTCAGCCCGGATGCTTTAAGACAGGGGTCTTCCAACTTGGCCCTTTTATGACTTGTGGACTTCAACTCCCAGAATTCCTCAGCCAGGCACGCTGGCTGGGGAATTCTGGAAGTGGAAGTCCACCTCTCTTAAAGCATCCTGGCTGAGGAATTCTGGGAGTTGAACGAACGATTGTAAGTTGAGGACTAACCACAGAGGTTGCCGTTCTCCGGACTGGCCCTCAACCCCGAAGAGGGAAGCAGCTGGAGGAAAGTTCTTGGAACTAGACTGGTCTCAATCTTAGCCTAGATCACCATTTGACCAGGATGGTATAAGTTCTCCTGTCTTGAGCAGGGGGTTGGACTAGAAGACCTCTGAGGTCCCTCCCAGCCCTAAGAGTCTATGTTCCAAATCTGGGCAGCCCAATTTTGCAAGCCAAAAGCCACATTCTCCGTCCTAGAAAAAACTTACGTTCTCCTTGGTTCATTTTGGGGGGCTCCTGGTGGTAAGGTGGCATCTTTTCCTGAGAGGGGACAGGTGAGTTGGCGGGGCTGATCACCTCGATCGCATCTCTGGAGGGTTCGTATCGGTGCGAAGAGGAGGACACTGTGGAAGACAGAGGAAGAGGAGAGAAAAGATTATAACCATTTAGAAGGAGGTTTGTGCTGCTTCTCCGTTGAGAAAACTCTGCAGCATTTGACCATGTTATTCCAGAATAGACACTGTCCTTTTCCTAAACCAGTAGGAGACAGTGAGTTCTAGTCCCGCCTTAGCCATGAAAGCCGCCTGGGTGACTTTGGGCCAAATCGCCAGGAGACGGTGAGTTCTAGTCCCGCCTCAGGCATGGAAACTGGCTGAGTGA
>NW_015411515.1:0-1924 GCF_001527695.2 Protobothrops mucrosquamatus
ACGAGGGGGAACGCCAGAAGCCTCGTGCAAGGGGGGGAGGCCTGGCGACGCTGCGCCCTGCCGGGCGCTCACCGACAGGGCTGGGGGGGCCGAGGCTGCCAGGGAGAAACAGCCATGTGCCGGCAATCAGCCGGAACTGCTGGAGCCGGCCGGGGAAAGCCGCGGCCGGACGGAGAACCGCCAAGGATTGATTGACTTCTGGGAGGGGCGGGTCCCAACTGCTGGGACACTTATAACCACAGGGCGGATGGTGGCTTGCAGCTGGGGGCGGGGTAACAGGGCGCAGGGCCAATGAGGAGCCCTGCGAGGGGGCAAGTCCCATGAGAGAGAGAGAGAGAGAGAGAGAGAGACAGAAGTGCAAGTGCCTCTGTCTCTCTCTCTCTCTCTCTCTCTCTCATGGGACTTGCCGGAGGGCCGTGGGAGGGCCGCATTTATATAGAGCAGGGAGGGCTGCTCGAGGGCCGGATTAAACCGGGCCGCGGGCCGCAAATGGCCCGCGGGCCGGACTTTGGACATGTCTGTGTTAAGGAGACAGAAAGGAAGAGAACAATAAATGCTCCTTCTAGAACAGGGATAGGCAACCCTGGCTCTCTTTTATGACTCGTGGACTTCAACTCCCAGAATTCCTGAGCCAGCATGGCTCAGCTTGGAAACCTCTCCCTTTCCCCTCAGCATGGCTGGCTCAGGAATTCTGGGAGTTGGAGTCCACGAGTCATAAAAGAGCCAAGGTTGCCTACCCCTGTTCTAGAAGGAAAGATATGAATCAAATACAGGTAGTCCTCAACTTTTGACCACAACTGAGCCCAAAATTTATGTTGCTAATGAGAAATGTGTTAAAGTAGTCCTCAACTTATGACCAGAATTGAGCCAAAAAATTATGTTGCTAAGTGAGAAATTTGTTAAGCGAGTTTTGCCCCATTTTGTGATTTTCCTTGCCACGTTAAGTGAGTCACTGCAATTGTTAAGTAACATGGTTGTTAGGTGAATCTGGCTTCTCCCTTGACTGTGCTTGTCAAAAGGTCGCAAAAGGTGATCCTGGGACACTGAAGCCATCATAAATATGTACCATTTGCCAAACATCCGAAGGTAAATCCTATGACCCCGGGGATGCTGCCATGGCCATTAGGATGAAAAATGATCATAAGTCACTTTTTCCCCAGTGCCGTTGTAACTTCGAACGGCCACTACGTGAACTGTTGTAAGTCAAGGACTACCTGTAAAATGAATTCCTTCAAAATACGTCCACACCACCTTTGGAACTGGAGGATGAACTGCCAGGACTATAAGTAAGGCTGTCACACAACTTAAGAATCACAGCACCGTGCTGGAGCAGAAAATTTGACTGAAGAAGGATCAACATTTTCCCCAATATCTCTCTATTTCTAAGGATGGAAACGACCTCGGTTGGATCACGAAAAAACAACTGCAGCTGCTACTGCCCTAAATCCTTCAGTTCTTGTAACTTCAAGAACTGATCTCCGCCAGTGTTTGATCTTCTATTAATAAGATTGCTGATCCTAACTGCCAAAAAGCCTCAGGGCCAAACCCGCCCCAGGCTGTCCCAGGTTCCCCTGCAACCACTTTTGCCAAAACACAACAAGTTGGATGCCAGACTACCTACATTACACCAAGCGCCGAAGAGACGGGCCAACCTCAACCAAAGACTTTCCCAGCAATCAATCTTGGAAATTCTGGATGCCGATTCTCTTTAAGTGTGTTTTTTTTCCCAACAATAAAAGGTAGGGCAAAGGCTTTAATTAGCATTCCTGAGCTGCAGGGCGCCAGCCGGCAGGAAAATCCTGGAAAAGCATGATGGTGCTTATAATTTTCCTGTGAATCGGTGCACCTGTAACTACATGACAAACAGTCATCAGAAAGGAATCCGGTGTGGGGGAAATTAGGGTTGCTTTACTCCAAGGTTTTG
>NW_015411516.1:0-1924 GCF_001527695.2 Protobothrops mucrosquamatus
AGTGTTCACAGTATGTGACGTTCTGCCTATTGTTTTATCAATGAGAATAAAATGCAAAACAGAAAGACATACATCCAACACTAACAACAATAAAAAAGAAAAAAATGTGTACAAAAAAGAAAGAAAATGCGCTAAATATCAAATCAATTTAACATTAAACATAAACATATAGAATTCAGCCTGACTGGATGCTGAGGGGGGAAAAAGAAAAAATGATAAATTCTCCTCCTCTTTAGATAACGGGCTTATAAATAGTTATAAGCTTTCCCATCCCGGTTTAATGAAAATACTACATTAAATAAACAAATATTCCTGGTAAGGAGATCTCTATCTGATAATCAAATCGGCCCAACATCAGAATCATAGTACATTTTGTTTTTTTAAAAGTCAACACGTTAGCTCAAATCCCTCTGTTAACCATCTGTTATTGTACGTGTTAAATACAATAACAGATTTTATTTCACCTTTTTAAAAAACATTGTCATTGTCTGGAAGTGGTTATATTTAATTTTCCTTTTACCTTTCAGACAGATACATTCCTGCACAAGTCAAGGCATTGGAGCATAAGAAGACAGTTTTTATTTCATGTGGTGGCGAGCACACTGCAGTTCTCTCAAAGGTTTATATTTACCATTTTTTAAAACTTTTCGTCTGATTTGTGTGAAATCTTGTATGATACCTTCCTCTCGGATTCACCTCTAAGAGTTTGTCTCAGAACTAGTGAGACAGGTGCCAGCCCTCATGATGATTCTGAAGGCTAGAAAGAGTCTCAGAAACCTCCTGAGATGACCACTGACCCACACACACAATGTTCTGAGGCTGTTTCTACCTTTGGAAATATTACATTGGCTAGCTTTCTACAGTAATTGTGTCTCGCATTGGCTGGGCGTACTTGTCAGCAGCTGTATAAAAAGATAAGGTGAGTGGACCTACACAGTTGGGTGGGGAGAAGGCCCAAGCCTTCTAGGGGTGGTGGGACAGGGAGAAGGCCTATGCTTTCCAGGAATGGTGGCACAAAGGGAAAATCTGTGCATTGGTGGGCCCACCCAGCAGAGACCTCTTGTGCTGCAGTGGCTGCCATGGTGATATGGGCAGGGCACACTGCTCTGAACAAATGATCCTAAGTCGAAAATTACCTGTACTAATACAGTCTTCTCTAGAATTCTAAACCACATTCAGATAAAGGTGCTTTGCATCTAATGTCAAAGAAACACAAATGGGACAATCCAGAAGAGGGTCATGATTAATTGAGGCATCCATAAATACTGTAAAATAAATACATCTTTATTTCCTTGCTTGAATTTCTTCTTTGGCCACATCTATAAATGGGTGGGGTTAGGGTTACAGTTTTTTAAAAAATCTTGTTCAATCACAGAATCAACTCTTACACCAATGCTATGTTTAAGGGCATTGTGGGAAATTAAAAGGGACTTCAACCTTTGCCATGCAGGTCTACGGATACAATTCCAAGGCTTATAGGAGGGCTGTGAAAGGACCTCTGGCCAAGTCTGTAGATCTCAATAAGCCATGCAAAGTCCAACACAGCTGTACTCTTAGCAGGAGTAAAATAGATGCAGCCTTCAACTTACAACCAAAATTGAGCCAAAATTTTCCATTGCTAGGTGAGACAGTTGTTAAGTGGGATTTGCCCATTTTACAACCTTTCCACAGTTTTTAAGGGAATCATTGCAGTTATTAAATTAGTAACACAGTTGTTAAATGAATTTTTGCACAGTATCTGTATGACAAAGTCGCTCGGATCCGAGAAGGCTTAGACTCCGACTGGTTGGCCCAGGGGGAGGAGACGGGAGCAGGTCTTGAGACGGTTGTATGGGAGGAGTTTGACTCTGTTGCTCCTGAAGATGTGGACAGGGTCTTGGGGAGGCTGAATGCAACCACATGTTTATTAGATCCGTGTCCCTCC
>NW_015411517.1:0-1924 GCF_001527695.2 Protobothrops mucrosquamatus
CTCACTGAAGGACAGATGGAATACAAATATGAATTGACATCATTATTATTGACCACTGATCGGAGGTCTTTTCAAATTAATATATTTCTGGAATAGGAAGTACTAGTTATTTTGAAAGTGAGAGATCCTTAATTTAAAAGCTTACCAGTAAATTATGTAGACATGGCATGGGATAAGGAAGTCTTATCTCAGGTGTGACATTCATCTTCTTTGTTCATCACGTCACACATTTTTTCATCAGTCTGAGTTTTATGTGAAGGGGATGCAAAAATATCTTTGTCAGTAGTTCATGTGCCATTTTTTTTGTCCTGAAACCAAATTCTTTCAGAGTGGCCATTGCTTTCTAACATAATGCGACTTTCTCACATGACTATCCCATTCGCATATGTAACAACAATGCTTTGTGTATCCAAGCTTCATTCCAAGCACCAGAGACACTATTTTTACATTTCTACAGATATTCTAGTTGTACTTGGTACACTGGATGTGCTTCAACAACAGTTCAAACAACAGTTTAATGAAGAGAAGGATGAGGGGGGACATGATAGCAGCGTTCCAATATCTCAGGGGCTGCCCTAAAGAAGAGGGAGTCAAGCTATTCTCCAAAGCACCTGAAAGCAGGACAAGAAGCAATGGATGGAAACTAATCAAGGAGAGAAGCAACCTAGAACTAAGGAGAAACTTCTTGACAGTTAGAACAATTAATCAGTGGAACAACCTGTCTCCAGAAGTTGGGAATGCTCCAACACTGGAAGTTTTTAAAGAGCGTTTGGACAGCCATTTGTCTGAAATAAGATAAGATAAGATAAGATAAGATAAGATAAGATAAGATAAGATAAGATAAGATAAGATAAGATAAGATAACCTTTATTGTCATTTTTTTACTGTGGGCACAACGGCACACATCAAAAATGAAATTTAGTTGCCCGCTCTCAAAGTGAAATACATACATGACACACACCTAAATATACTACGAACAACATATGTACAGACCCACATCCCTACATAAACATAGCAAATAAATATTAAATACTGTCCATCTTGAATACATAATGGAAGGAGGAAGCTTGAGAGTTCACAAGGTTAATGCTGTATGGGATGAAACTATGGCTGAATCTGGATGTTCTGCTACGGATATCACGAAGCCTCCTCCCAGAAGGTAACAAGGAAAACAGATCGTGAAGAGGATGTGTAGTGTCCCAGATAATCTTGCGGACCCTGTTCAAACAACGCTTCTGTGCTATGTGCTGGATGGAAGGGAGGGAACTGCCAATGATCTTTCCGGCCATTCTCACCACTCCCTGCATCGCCTTCCTATCTGAAACAGTGTTTCCTGTCTGATCAGAGGGTTGGACTAGATGACCTCCAAGGTACCCTCCAACATTATCTATTATCTATTATTACTATTTCCATGTTTTCATATGTTTCTTTCAGGTGTGCAGAATTTCATTTCATTTCATTTCATTTTCATTTATTTCGCTTTGTATCCCGCCCTTCTCCCGAGGGACTCAGGGCGGCTCACAACATATTTAAAACAGAAACAAGCCCACAATCCCCGCCAAATAAAACCAATTTAAAACCCAAATATTTTAAAGTTGTGGTAATTAAAATTTTCTAAAAATGCACCCGATTTAAAAATCCTCCCTAGGCCAGGCCCGCTTGCTGGAAAAGCCATGTCTTGAGGGCGCGGCGGAAAGTAAGGAGATCCGGAATCACCCGGATCTGGGGGGGGTAGTTCGTTCCAGAGGGCGGGGGCACCCACAGAGAAGGCCCTCCCCCTGGGGGTCGCCAGCCGACACTGCTTGGCCGACGGCACCCTGAGGAGGCCCACTCTGTGGGAGCGTACCGGTCTGTGGGAGGGAATCTGCGGCAGAAGGCGGTCTCGGAGATAGCCAGGTCCTATGCCATGGAGCGCTTTAAAGGT
>NW_015411518.1:0-1924 GCF_001527695.2 Protobothrops mucrosquamatus
GTGTGATTATCAGAGAGCAAAGTGCAAGGATTCCAGTCTGAATGTGGCACATCGAGGCAGGTGTAAAGGTAAGGAATTAAAAAAGGCGCTTCTCTCCATCTGGGATGGAAATATTGGACGTGCTTTTTTCATAGCTCAATTTGATGCTGTTTAAGCTAGATACACAGATTGGAAATATATGTTTGCCTAAAAAGAATTATTCAGACATCTTTGGCAAATAAAAGGGCCTAGAGAGGAGGCTGGGTATGTTAACAGAGAGTAAAAGATTAAAATAATGATCGGCAGAATATGAGGCTTTTTTTTTTTTAGGGCTGCAAGCTAATGGGCCACAGAAACAACTCTCATTTTCAGATCAAATTAACGATGTAAGATCAGAGCATCATGATCAGAGCATCATAACAAACATTGGGAATTGAGATGCCGTTCTTAATCTTATTTGTGAAAAGGATTCCACAGTCTTCTAACTGGTAGAATTTGTCATGTGTTATTTTCTGGAAAAGTTACCATAAGTTTGAGCGGTGAAGGACACCTGAATAGCTTAGAACAGTGGTTGTCAGCCTTTTCTTCACCGTGGACCTCCTTTAAATGTCTTTTATGGCCACGGATCCCCAAGGCTTAACTCAAAACTTAAATCATAACATTTCTTCAAGCCTTTGCACACACACACACACACCCCTTGACAACATCACAGCCCCCCAGGAGTCTGCAGATCACAGGTGGAGAACCACCGGCTTAGAATATTGTAAGCCATATATGCATTCATGTCTCAGGAAGGGGTTAGATATTAAATATATTTGTGTGAAATTGCCTGTAGATTCTACTAGTTTTGGACAATTATATTCTCTTTTCACATGATCATCTTTGAACTTCAAATCCACTATCCCTGGCTAACTGGATTCCACATGCGCATTTACCCTTTGACTCCTTTTTTTGGGTGAAGATATTTCTACTGTTTTATGACTTGCACATAGGACAGTGTACACGGGGTGCTCTTAACAATGTACTGAATGGGGGAAAAAATAAGGTGCTTCTAATATGCAGGTGGTTATATATAGAAATCTACTTACATAAACGAGGCATATTTTGAGACTTCTGCTCCCTTCTTAAATTGTCACTTAACTCAGGGTAGCAATCTGGCTGGAAGGAGTGTCTTGATATGCCACTGTCAGGGGTAGCTGATTTCTCTCCCGCTAGGATTTTTATCTGTTTTTAGTAGTGTGATGTCATAAATGTTGGAAACATTTTGACAGATCTGCATTTCCAACTAATTTGGATCCTTCCTACTGTAAGGGGGAATAATTGCTTAACCATCAGAACTAGAAGGACAGGAAAATTTGAAGTAGTCTTCTATTTTTATTGATATTGGTAAACAAAATCCAGAATAATTTAAAAGGTAATCTCATTAGCGTTCATATGTTTGAAGCTGCTTTAGACATTACTTATTCCTTGCTTTCATAGAGTTTTTTTTAATAAAAATCTCATCCAGAATAAAATGATTATGGTAGGAATGAACCTTGACCTATACCTTGTTAATGTTAATTCTAGCTGCTCCGCTTATATACCTAGGTCTACTGTTATAATCCCTCATTATTTGACATGCTGGTGGTTAATAATTAAACATATTGTGAAGGCTCTGTATATAAATAAATGTTCAGCAAAGCAGGATTGTTTTTCTTTTGCACTTATTTTCATTGAAATGTCATATGCTTTTGATATATTGCTTAACTTTATTTAAATTCTGAATGGATTTTCTTCATAGATGCTGGTCAGAGCAAATGCAGATTAGAAAGAGCCCAAGCACTGGATCAAGTGAAGAAGCCACAAGAAGCAGTCTTCATTCCAGAGTGTCATGAGGATGGATCATTTACCCAAGTAAGACCTTTATTACGATCTCCAAAGTTTCATACTTTCTCTTACATACTTA
>NW_015411519.1:0-1924 GCF_001527695.2 Protobothrops mucrosquamatus
AGAGAGATTGTTGCTTCACAGGTCTTCGAATCTGATGTGGTGTCGGTACCATACCGGTGACCTAGGTATAATGCATCTGAGCTGGAATTGCTCTCATCTTCCATTTGCTATCATTCCCAGATAAAATCAGAAAAAGGAAAGAGAGAGGAAACTCTATTGTTTATTGATGTCCAGCAGATTAATTCAGGAAATATCTGAAGAATATATTAATCAAGGTCTTAAATACTGATTAATTTGGCATAGGAAGTAGGGACATGAAGAGACACCCCCCCCCCCTGAAATACACCTCTTTTTCCTTACTAACCATCAGATTAACACTGTGAAGAGGCAACAAGAGGGCATTAAAATCTCACCAAACCCACTGTTTTGTCTTTCTCCAGATGTCTCACATATGGCTCTGGACATCTAGTAATGCAGCCCCACAAGATAATAACAATATTAAAAAATAAAGGAAGTTTGTCATTTATACATATTAACTACCGTACATTATATATTTTATATGCAGCTCAAGGCAATTCCTCTTCACTCAACGTGGCCCAGGCAAGCCAAAAGGTTGGCTAACCATGTTCTACAAGCTGAAATCTGGAGAAAATGGCTGAACTAAAAAAACTCAGGCTCTGCCTCCTGTGAATTCCCTGGCCACTACCCGGTATGATGTGGCTCCCCTCTTCTCCCAACTAATGGTCAGTTTTCCCAAAGGTGCTTTTTCAAAAAGCAACTGAACTTTGTTTTTGCTTGAAGACGTTTCGCTTCTCATCCAAGAAGCTTCTCATCAGAACTGAAGAAGCTTCTTGGATGAGAAGCAAAACATCTTCAAGGAAAAAAACAAGAAAGTCCAGTTGCCTTTTGAAAAAGTATCTTTGGGATAACAGCCATTTGTCTGAAATGGTATAGGGTTTCCTGCCTGAGCAGAGGGTTGGACTAGATGACCCCCAAGGTCCCTTCCAATTTTTATTATTATTATTATTATTATTATTATTATTATTATTATTATTATTATTATTATTATTATTATTATTATTATTATTATTATTATTATTATTATTATTATTATTACCTGGATGACTGAGAATCTCCATAGACTACCAGTTTTGTTCCTAAAATATGACTTCTCCCAGCTTCCCATAAGTGACTTTCCTTTTCAACACTAACGGGATGAGCAGTTGTTATCTTTGCTATCCAAACTTTTTGGGAAGAAAAATGACTCGGCCAGCTGTGTTAAGACTTAAGAAAAATCAGGAAAGAAGCCTCAATGGTGTTCTGATGAAGCGCATGGTTCCTACAACCCAATTAAATCCATCTCTTTAATAATAATAATAATAATAATAATAAAAATAAAAGTTGGAAGGGACCTTGGAGGTCATCTAGTCCAACCCCCTGCTCCCCTCACTCTTCAGCCATACAGCAACGCAGAACTCTGTACTTTGCTTCTAGGAAATGGGATTGAAAGCTATTCAGATAAGTTATTAGTCCACAAACTCAGGAGAAAAATGATTTGTTGCAGCTCCTTAAACCTGAGTTGAGAAAGCAGAGTAATATTTTCACTGCTTTGGCTAAACAGCCCAAAACAACAGCAGCAGCAGCAGCCTACATTCTCCAAATGAACAGATTGCTGCTCCTGTGAACTTCAGTCTGAATCCCAGATTGCAATCTTCTCAATCTCAGCGGGGTGTATAAAAGGTCCTTCTCAGTCTCGGATGACGGAGGGTGCAGTAAAAATGCTCCATGGCAGGGATTTGTTTATGCAGCCAATTATTGTGAAGAAGTTGACTGAGAAATATATTCCCACCAGAAGAAGCAGAGAAGATGCTCAGGTGGTTAACACATCATTGCTCCTGACAAGTATTGATAGGGTAATGTCTGAATGGCTATTTTGTTTCAGTCTCATATGTGTCAGGAAGTCAATAATAGTTTCCAACAATAA
>NW_015411520.1:0-1924 GCF_001527695.2 Protobothrops mucrosquamatus
GTCCAGGGACTCGTCCCTCAGCGTTGGAGTTCCCACCCACCCCTCACCGACGGCTGCTATACGTTGGAAACTTTCTGGGCCTCCCTGGCCTGTCGGAGTCCGTAAAGCCACTTGATCACCCGAGCGTTGCGTTCGATGATGGAGATCCCGTAGGGCATGCGCTCGGCCTGCCTGTTCTCCAAGGTGACGGTGCTGCGCCTGGAGTGGGTCCCGGCCGAGCTGCTGGTGCTGACGCTGTGGAACTTGACCGACACAATATCCGAGCTGGCTCGAGTGAACCGCTCCATCTCCATGTCTCCGACGTCCTCGGGATCCAAGCCACAATAGTTGAAGAAGCGCTCCAAGTCGGCCGTGGCTCGGGAATATCGGTCACTCAGGTCCGATTTGGAACGGTGCAACAAGGTTTGACGTTTCGCACTCTCGGTCCGCGGCTCCCCCCGAGGGCTCGGGCAGCTGAGAGGGGTGGCAGGCAGGACTTTGGGGGGCGCCGGTGGAGCAGGGAGCGGAGACAGTTGGATAGTCGGGGTGCCTCTGTTCTGCAACACCCCGCAGGGCCGTACGTCCACCCGGCGTACGGCGACGGTGCTTGACGGCTTGGAGGATGCCGAGCTTTGGGAGAGCTTACTCATGTCAGCCGTGGCCTTCTTCTTGGGGGTGGAGGGGACGCTGTCCAGATTCCGGCTACGGACCTCGGAGGCCCACGGACGCTCCGAAGGGCTCATCTCCGGCTTGGGGAAAGCCAGGGGGCTGTCGCAGAAATTGATCAGGTTGTTGAGGATTTCCAAGTTGAGAGAGGATTTGGGCCCGCCACCTTCTCCCCGCCGGCCCGCTTGAGGGGTCTTGCGGTTGGGGGTGAACATGGCCCGCCTCACCCCCGGGGTGAAGAGCGGCTGTTTGAGCACCAAGGGCCGGACGGGGTCCTGTTTGGTGGTGGCCACTTGCTGGCTCTTGACGTACTTCGCCTTGTCGGCCTCCAGGCGTTCCACCGCGCTGAGCTTCCGGGAGGCGCCGTTGCTGACCAGGGGCCGGCGGAAGTACTCGGGCCCCTTGTGGAGGATGCGGAAGGGCATGGCGGAGGTGAAGGGGGCCGTGGCCGAGACGCTGCTCATGGCACGGCTGGCTTGGAGGGTCTCCACCGGCATGGTGGGCTGGCACCGCCCGATCCCGCGAGACTTCTTGTGCAGCAGCCCCGGAGAAGGATTCACATACCCCGAACTGGCGGGCTGGCTGGTTGGCTGTTGTCAAGCCCTGGAGCGGTCAGGGAAGCTTTACAGACAGATGACAGCCTGCAAAGGGGGGGGGGGAAGGCACAGAGACAGGGGTCTCCCACCGCCTCGCTGGAGCAGTCCCGGTTGCCGCTGGCAGGCAGGGCAGCTTTCCAGACGGACCACAGCCTGCAAAGAAGGCGCGGAGATCGGCAGCCCCAGTATCCGCTGGCAGGCAGGGCAGCTTCCCAGACGGACCACAGCCTGCAAAGAAGGCGCGGAGATCGGCAGCCTTAGTCTCCGCTGGCGGGCAGGGCAGCTTCCCAGACGGACGACGGCCTGCAAAGGAGAGAAGGCACAGAGATCAGGGGTCTTCCGGGGCCCTCAGCGGAGCAGCTCCGCTCTGCTGGCGGGCGGGGCAGCTTTCCAGACGGACGACAGCCTGCAAAGGGGAGAAGGGGCAGCCCCAGTCTCCGCTGGCGGGCGGGGCAGCTTTCCAGACGGACGACAGCCTGCAAAAGGAGAGCGAGAGGAGGCAGGGAGCCCCGGCCTCTCCCCGACGGGTCCGGAGCGCTGCTCGCCTGGCCTCGCCCGGGCAGAGTCCGCAGACAAAGGCAGCAGCTGGGCGAGGAGACGGAGCGCCCGGTTGCCTATTTCAAGGCGCAGGCCCCGCCCACCCCTCTCCGCGGGGGCCGCTGGCCCAGCCAATCAGCGGCGGC
>NW_015411521.1:0-1924 GCF_001527695.2 Protobothrops mucrosquamatus
CGTTATATACATTGTCAACTTCAGTGAGATGTAGTCATTTTAACAAGGAGGAAAAGTTTCTTTTCAAGATTTAAGAGCCAAGAAATGTGCAAGTGTGATGCTTAAGCAATAATAATTGAGGCATTAAGGCTTTTCTTGGGGATTAATGACTTGTGGGGAGGAGCTAATGGCCCAAGCACAGCCAAGGGCAATTAAATCCAGCTCATTAATCTGTAAGGAGTGCACTCCATTCAGCTCATCTTTGTTACTGCAAAATAAATATTGGGAAAAAGGCTTGAGCACACTGGATAGTGGACTACTTAGCATCATTTAAGGTGATGAGAATATTGCTGCTTCCTGGACTTTTGAACTAATTTGCACCAGTCTTTTATGTTTTTTTTTCCATTATGTTTTTTCCAGTCATTTCTCCCCCATTTCCTCCTGTTTAGATTTACAAATCGTTAATCACTGGGAATACTTTGGGAACATTAAGATTCAGGAATCTTGTATATTTGCATTAAAGTACAGGACATACCAGACTGCAGTGTACAAGCAGAAATGCAAAAAGTAGTGAAGTGTTTAATGAGTAATGTGTACATTCAAAATCCAGTATACTGTTTAACCACATAATACTGGGTGATTTTCAAAGAAAAAGTGAAATGATTGATTGTCCCTAACCTTTTTATGGAAATACAAAGTATTGAAGCTAATTATATAAAACGAGTTTATTTTATGCCAAAGGAGAGGCAAGGAGAGAATTGCATCCATAATTGTGGCACTTTGAAAGGTAAAGAAGTACTTTAAATCTGCTTTATTCCTAACTTCTCCAATACGGTGGTGCAAAATATTAATGCTGAATGTGTTATGTTTCAAGTTGCAAAACTCTCTGTTCGTATCCTTTCCCAAAAGTTGGATGAGATTGTGCAGAAGTGATCAAATAATGTCATGCCTCTATATACTGTTGTTTTTTTAAAAAAAAAACAAACAAACCTCAGTGTAATCTATAAAGATGCATCTAATATTCAGTGCTTAAGGCTGACATTTTTCATTGCCTCAATATTTGAGGATGCAATTTTGGAGCATCTCTTCCGCAGTTCCTAAAATGCAAATATTTTTTGGGAGACATGAGATTTCTTTTTTTTAACACTGTATTATTCATAACTCCTGTTTAGAAGCTTAAAAATAGCATTAATTTTCCAACCAATTTTGCCTCTTTCTATTAGGCAAACCTTGATTTCCTAGGTGCTTCTAATGGGCCTTGAAATTGCTGTGTCCTTTTCACTTTCCTTCTCAATATACCGTCATTGTCTATATTACAGTGGCTTTCTTAATTATCTCTTATTTTGGCAAACAGCAATCTGGACTAGATGAGCAATTCTGAGATGACACAGCTGTGTTCTGAAGGGTTTCTCTACCCACTTCTGATTTTCAGGATATATCATCTTTCTCTGTCAGAGAGAAGATCCGCCATTCCTTTGTTTTGTCTTATTTTGGTCGGCTAAGCTTCTGGGCTCTTTTAGAAAGGGGAGAGTTTTAAACAAAGAATTGTGCACCATGCATCAGATCCACAGCAGATACAGATTATCATAATTCAACAAAAGTTGCTACACAGCTAAAATGATATGCACTGCAGAACATTCGGCATTATATCTTATTAATTTGTGGATTGTCCAGTTGTAGCTTTCTTTTTAAGTAATCTTTGTTATTTCATTTTCATTTTATTTCATTTTATTTGATTTATATCCTGCCCTTCTCCCAACGGGACTCAGGGCGGCTCACAACATATTTAAAACAAAACATACCCACAATCCCCGCCTAATAAAACCAAATTAAAACCAAATATTTTAGAGTTGTGGTATTAAAATTTTCTAAAAAACCCAATTTAAAATCCTCCCTAGGCCAGGCCCGCTTGTTGGAAAAGCCATGTCTTGAGGGCGCGGCGGAA
>NW_015411522.1:0-1924 GCF_001527695.2 Protobothrops mucrosquamatus
TAACCCTGACGAAGTCGGAAGGAGTCCGACGAAAGCTTGGTGTAGTTTTGTTTTGTTTTATGTTTTATGTTATTAAACTTGTATAGTTTGATATACTCCTGGTGTTCACAGTTTGTTTTTGGAAAGATGATCACACCCAGGAGTCACTGTTTTAGTTTTAGTTTTAGTGTTATTAGAAATATATATATATATATATATAGTTTGGTGCACCCTGTCGGCCCAAATATATATATATATATATATAATGAATTTAGTATATTTCTGCAATACAGGTGAAATGTTTTCCTTTTCTTTGGAATGCAAGTAATGTGAAGCATGCAATAAATTCACATCTATAAAATAACAAATGATGCAAATAACTAAGCCAATAACAGATTGTACTGCATAAACAAAACCTCCTGTTGAGGACACATAAGAACAATTTCCAGAAATAAAAACTTTTAAAATTTAAGATATCCAAACTGAACCTTTGCTTCTTCAATGACTGAATAAATTAACATAATTGTTTTATTTTCTTCAGTGGAAGAATAAGTAAAGAAGTAAAGAAGGATAAGCTTAAAAGTAAGTAAGCTTAAAAAAAAAATAAAGTACACCTGACAGCATCAGAATAGTTAATGTAATGGTATTTCCAATAGTTGTCTGTTGCCATGAAAAAGCAAGATAAACGTGAAGAGTAAGAAAGAAGATTGATTATTTCAAATTATGGATCAGAGGATGGTTGCTAGGAGTACTGTGAAGTTCAGAAAGAACCTATCAATCAGTGTTGGACTAAATAAAATTTCATTGTTCCAAAGGCAAAGATCAGCAAGAAGTAAATCCCATATTTAGGGCATATGATGCAAACAAAAGATTAATTAAAAAACATGATTATACTTGGCAAGGGAAAAGAAAGGGGAAACAGTGGATAAAGTAAATGGACAGGATCCAGGAGTTTATGTTTTCAGTCCTTCAGATTTGCAAGATTCTGTTAATGTAGCCTTACAATACAGTAAAATTAGCTTATCTGGTTGTATTTCCTGTATGATTTACCTGGGAGGGCTGATATTAATTTTAAAAGTCTGAAAATACAAATCTACCCATTTCTTTTTACAGCCTGATCAATTAGGATGGTCCTTCTTAAGTTTTTTTTTTTCTGTGACCATTAAGAAACTTCAGGCTTCTTCCTCTTGTCAGTTTTTTTCTTTAGACTACATCTCTTCCTTTTGTCCCTCAAGGTCATTCTCACATATCATTATAGCTGTTTCCCTTGACCTTATTCTTCAACCTCTCATCTGCCTTTCTTTAGAACAGCCTTTATTATGCTCAACAGTCACTATGCTTTGCTTCTGTGGCTTACTCACAAGCAGGCTTCACCAAGGTAACTTCTAAAACACAATCTCATCTATAGAACAAAGGCTGCAACTTGAATACCAATCTTTGTACCTTGAATAGAAAGATAAGAGGATGAGAGGATGAAATGCTGAACCATAAAGAACATAAGTCAAGAATTTAGCACAAAGTCCTGGCTAAAAACATTTATCTGGACTTCTCTTTTTCCAGGAATTCCACATTTTAATCAGAGGCATGAGAACAGTAGCACTCTTATGCTTTTCTTAGTTTTCCCCTTGAGTTCTGCATCTGTATTAAAATTCCCAAACCGTTGGTGTCTCTTCTAATCCTTGAATATTCAGGTATTAGCCTTGGCTGAAATAAAAAGCTAGTGAAGTGTGGTATGAACAAAAACATAAGAGAACATTGCACAGTCCCTCTGATTAGGCTGTGTAACCAGAAATAAATAGCTGATCAGTTGCAGAAACATTTTTATCCAGAACCATGACAAACTATCCAGGCAATCATTGTTTTTGAGAAAAAAAATATTTTTTTGTCAGTAAGAACAGATTCTAAGATGCTCAGGTCAGTTATGAAACAGCCCAGGGCTTGAGTA
>NW_015411523.1:0-1924 GCF_001527695.2 Protobothrops mucrosquamatus
CGCAAACAAAGTATCAGCACTACATAGCTGAACCCAAAAACTAAATTCCCTTCCCCCAGATACAAAGTAACAAAGTACAGTTCTCACCTCCCAATAAACTGTCACATCATTTCAGCCCCTGCGTTTCCTTACCTGGTTGCGCCCCAATTCTCTGCTGTATATCCCAGCTCCCCAGGCAGCAGCCAGGCTGTCTTCAGCTTTCAGAGAGAAAGGAATGTGGCATGTAACTTTGAATATATATTAGTAAGAAGAAGGCTACTGAGTGATTAATTCTGTTATGATAATTAATTATATCTATTGTTGTTAGTAAAATACATGTACCCATACTTTTTGCTAAATATTGAAAATGTAACCTGGGAAAACCCCAACCCCAACCCTAACCCCAACCCCAACCCCAACCCTTACCCAAACCTCAATCCTAATCCTTACCCCATTTTTTTCCTAACCCTATTAGAACTAATACAATTTGTAAAAAAAGAACTGTTCCCAAGAAGACCTGGTTGGAGATGAACAAGGAAGAGGTAAAGAGCAGAGCTGCTGCTTCCCTGGGTCTTCTCCCCCAAGAGTCCAGATGGAGCTGGGCAGAATCACCAGCAGGAACCAGGAGACAAGAGGGTGGGAGGGAGGGAGGGAGGGAGAGAGAGAGAGAGAGAGAGAGAGAGAGAGAGAGAGAGAGAGAGAGAGAGAGAGAGAGAGAGACAGACAGACAGACAGACAGACAGACAGACAGACAGACAAAGGAACCAGGAGACAAGAGGGAGGGAGGGAGGGGGAGAGATAGGGAGAGAGAGAGAGAGAGACAGGGAGAGAGAGAGAGCGAGACAGAGACAGAGACACAGAGACACACAAAGAAATAGAGACAGAGAGAGCCTGGGTGAGCTGAAATCTCCAAGGCAGGTTGTCCAGGAATCTTAAAGGAGCTTGTGGGGCCATCTCAGATCCATCATATTTTAGTGCTTAGTAGGAGCATCAAGGGTTTGGGGTGACCCCAAATCAATGTGATATTTGTTGACACACTGTCTGATTTAGTTGTTTATGGGAATGCAGTGGACATAATGTACCTTGACTTCAGCAAATGTTTGACAAATAAAGCGGGGTTTGCAGGGTCTGCTGGACGTAGAGCTCCCAGAGAGAGGGATTCGCTCGAACCTGGATTCCCCAGAGGGGGGGAGGAATTCCCCTGGGGGGAAGCCTTGCTCTCTTCACCTTCACTAGGTGCGGTAGAAGGTGTCCTTGGCAATGCTACAATGATTAAACAGGAGAGAGGGAAATGTCAAAATTCATGGTGGCATGATTGGTGTACCCCCCCCCCAGAATTAGCATCCCACCCCCCACCCCATTCCCTTTTTCCACACACTCACTTGAGAAGAAAATGGAGGGGGGGCAAAGGAAATGGATGCTGCTAGTTCTGGGGGGGGGGCGGCCAGGGCCAGATAGGTCCCCAGCCACGCATTGCAACCCAGACTGTGTTGCCACTCAAACCACTCTTGTCAGTGAGAAGGACCTGGGGAACCTCATCAACAGATTTGCTGCGTTTCTTTGTGGGGGAAGTGGCAGCAAAGAAGTCTCCTAGACTCACAATGCCAGCCTCTCCCGCAGGAGCTGCCCCGAGAGAGGCAAACCATTGGGGCGTCCTTTCAAGACCCACTTTGGGGGGAGAGAGAGAGAGAGAGAAAGCAGAGGTGCTCAGGGCCCTTCCAGTTAGGGGGCGCAGGAGTTCAGTCCCTGCATTTCCTTACCGGATCGCCCCCCAATCATTTGCCGTGGATCCAACCTTCTCACGCAACAGCCAGGTTGTCTTCAACTGCTCTTTTCCGCTGTTATTCACCAGACACTGGCCCACAAAGACTGCTGTGGATTCTGTCAGATCAAAGTTGTTGTATCAATTGGGGGGGATATAGTTTGCATAAAGACACCCCCCCCC
>NW_015411524.1:0-1924 GCF_001527695.2 Protobothrops mucrosquamatus
GGCTGCCACAAAGAAGAGGGAGTCAAGCTATTCTCCAAAGCGCCTGAAGGCAGGACAAGAAGCAACGGGTGGAAACTAATCAAGGAGAGAAGCAACCTAGAACTAAGGAGAAACTTCCTGACAGTTAGAACAATTAACCAGTGGAACAACCTGCCTCCAGAAGCGGTGAATGCTCCAACACTGGAAGTTTTTAAGAGGAAACTGGACAGCCATTTGTCTGAAATGGTATAGGGTTTCCTGCCTGAGCAGGGGGTTGGACTAGATGACCTCCAAGGTACCTTCCAACTTTACTACTACTACTACTATTATTATTATTATTATTATTATTATTATTATTATTATTATTATTATTATTATTTATTTATTTATTTATTTATGGCCATTATCTTGCCTATTGAACCCTCTCCCTGTGGACACTCCTGGGTCAAAATAAATCAGGCCAGTAATTAATATACTAAAGGCAAAATGAAAATGTTCCTTTATGGATCAGTAATCCCTTAATTCCAATTTGCATGTTTGGAAGTTTACCCTGTCTTAGACTCAGATATCAGGTAGTCTTTCAGTGATAAAATATTTTCTGTGACCTCAACAATATCCAATGACTCTTTGATTTGTGAAATTGGGACCTAACTGCTTCACTAGCTTTCATATTAAAAGCTGAGATAGGCAAATACCAGATTTGCATTTCCTCCAACAATATAACCATGGTTGCTATCAAATTGAAGCTGTTCATATCAGAGGACAACTATGAGTCTGTTTCCTTTGTGAATCTCCAGAAAATATCAGATACTCCACAAAATATCAGATATTCTATAAAGTATCAGAACAAAGGATGGACAAATGTGCTGAACCAGAAAAGCAGGCCATATTTATATACGTGTTTTGGATGTCTTCTCAAAAATTCTTCCAGGAGGGCAAATATTGACTGGCCTAAAATCAGCCACTCAGCCTCATAGCTGACAGGATTGGAGTCCAGCATCTCCCAGTCCGTTTAATCTAACACTCTTCACAACACTTTCCTCATTGCAGCGACCAAAAATATTTAGCACACGTAGCAATCAAACTAACAGACAAAGCAATAGCAGAAGGAACAATGTAGAGAGAAAGCGTGCTGTTACCAAAAGGCCCAACTTCTTAATCTAGTTCAGAAAAAAAATTGTTTTACCTGGTTCCAGAGGCACAGAGATCATCGGACTTTGCTGTTTTCTGGCTTGAATGTTAAGCCCCAAGTAGCCTTCCTCATCCTCCATTTGACAAGATGTTCTTCAGAGTGCCCTTTGAAGAGTGTGTGTGTGTGTGTGTGTGTGTGTGTGTGTGTGTGTGTGTGTGTGTGTGTGTGTTTCTGAGCCTGCAGTTCTTTGGGAGAAGCAGCAGAACTGAGCACTTGTGGTAAAGAAGCAACAGAGGGAATGAGGCCTGTGGCTTGACCACCTCTCAGCACCTCTGCTCTGCTCTTGATGGCTCAATGGTGCCAATGAATTTGTTTCCAAAAAAGGCTGTAAAGAAAGGTCACAGGCCAGCTCTGGTTCATTTAGCCATTCACTTCATTTTTTTCCCCCCTGTGAGAAAACAGCCAATAAATACTGCATCAGCAGACTACACAAATCTGCAGGCCTTGCCATTAACGCTCAAGCATATCTGCCTGAAGAATGCAAGGTGAAAGGTGGAGCTGTTAAATGCTTTCTATGCTTCAACCAAGATTAAATTATCTCAGGATGAAAGTATCCATAAAAAGAGGAAATCCAGACCTCGGCCTCAAGGCTCAGGCCCTTACCAGGCTGGTTCTAAAGGAAAAGACATGTTTTTGTCAGGCCAATAGATCCTTCTAATGATGCAGCCACAACATTTATTTAATATGTTTATTTTTTTTATGTATTATTACATTTATATGCTACCCAACTTGCTATGAAAAAGGAACTCTGGA
>NW_015411525.1:0-1924 GCF_001527695.2 Protobothrops mucrosquamatus
CCTTCAGGCGCTTTGGAGAATAGCTTGACTCCCTCTTCTTTGTGGCAGCCCCTAAGATATTGGAACACTGCTATCATGTCCCCCCTCGTCCTTCTCTTCATTAAACTAGACATACCCAATTCCAGCAACTGTTCCTTATATGCTTTAGCCTCCAGTCCCCTAATCATCTTTTTTGCTCTTCTCTGTACTCTTTCTAGAGTCTCAACATCTTTTTTACATCACGGTGACCAAAACTGGATGCAGTATTCCAAGTGTGGCCTTACCAAGGCATTGTAAAGTGGTATTAATACTTCACGTGATCTTGATTCTATCTCTCTGTTAATGCAGCCTAGCACTGTGTTGGCTTTTTTGGCAGCTGCAGCACACTGCTGGCTCATATTTAAATGATTGTCCACTAGGACTCCGAGGTCCCTCTCACAGTTACTACTATTGAGCAAGGTACCTCCTATACTATACCTGTACATTTGGTTTTTCTTGCCTAAATGTAGAACCTTACTTTTTTCACCATTGAATTTCATTTTGTTAGATAGTGCCCAGTGTTCAAGTCTGTCCAGATCCTCCTGTATCCTAAGCCTGTCTTCTGAAGTGTTGGCTATTCCTGCCAGCTTGGTGTCGTCTGCAAATTTGATGAGTTCCCCATCTATCCCCTCGTCCAGATAGTTGATGAAGACGTTGAAGAGCACTGGGCCCAGAACAGAGCCCTGGGGCACTCCACTACACACTTCCCTCCATGTAGATGTGGTTCCATTGAGGACCACACGCTGAGTACAGCCGGTCAGCCAGCTACGGATCCATTGGTGGTGATGCTGTCTAACCTGCATTTTTCTATCTTATCAAGTAGTAGGTTATGATCTACTTTGTCAAATGTCTTACTGAAGTCCAAGTAAATTATATCCACAGCATTCCTCTGGTCCACTAATTTTGTCACCTGGTCAAAGAATGCAATAAGATTTGTCTGGCATGATCTGTCAAAGCAAATTGATGGTAGATAGAGTAAAAGGAATTCAAAGTGGGTTGGAATTAGATCTCTTGTGGGTGCACAGGGACTGATAACACTTTTGACCCCTCTCTCGGGCTCAATCTGGTAATCTCCTATATCGAGCTCATGCATCATAAACAAATTCCCTGTGTGTCCAATCACACTTGGCCAATAAAGAATTCTATTCTATTCTATTCTATTCTATTCTATTCTATTCTATTCTATTCTATTCTATTCTATTCTATTCTATTCAAAAAGCAGCACAGCTGTTCCAGGAAATGCATGTTTGAAATACGTATCCCTGTTACAATAGGAATATAACAATTTTGTCTTTCAAAGCCATATAAGGCTTTCCAAATTATTGTTGGCATGGGATGAGTTACCTATCTCCATTTTTTTTTAAAAAAAAGATACCCCCAACTACAGGATTCAGGAGAAAAAAAATCACTAAATCTTGGAAAGTTGTTGGATGAGATAGAATTAAGTTCTTGAATTATGTTGGCTTCTTTCTTTGCTATTCATCTGTGCAAGCATATGTCACAATTGTTATAGTCTATCTGCCTTTTCCCCCCATACATGTTTATTGTCCTCAATTTAATAACACCTCAAACAAATTATGATATTCAGAAAAAATCTGTTTTTTTATATCTGACTTTTTAAAAAATCTGTTACCCAACACAGTCCGTTCTTAATAACTAACATGTCATTGTGTACATATTAGCAGCTCTTTACAAGCTGTAATTCTTAATATCTTTACTGTATAATCAATAACATGGTGCTAGATTAAGCCAAGAATATACCTAATGGGTTACTTAGTGCTTTAATAGCATATAATTAGAAAATAACAAGGAAGCTATAGAATTACTATAGAAAGCATCCTTCTAAGAGATTATCTTATACCCATTTTTCTAGTATCAGAGGAATCCAAGAATGGATTGTTCAAAG
>NW_015411526.1:0-1924 GCF_001527695.2 Protobothrops mucrosquamatus
AAGGAAGGAAGGAAGGAAGGAAGGAAGAAAGAAAGAAAGAAAGAAAGAAAGAAAGAAAGAAAGAAAGAAAGAAAGAAAGAAGGAAGGAAAGAAGGAAGGAACTGAGGAAGGAAGGAAGGAAGGAAGGAAGAAAGGATGAATGAAAGGAAGGAAGGAAGGAAGGAAGGAAGGAAGGAAGGAAGGAAGGAAGGAAGGAAGGAAGGAAGGAAGGAAGGAAGACTAGTCAAAGAGAACCTGAAGATAAGAACCAGGATTATTTTCAGATGATCGTTAGTTGGAAACTGCTTGGGCTAATGATAGAATTCTTGAGAAGAACTTGCTTAGTAACAACATCTTTTTAAAAGAGTTTTATCTACGGAATTGTGGGAAAGAAATCAAGAAATGCAGTGTTGCTACCAGCATTCCACATTTGATAATATTATTAAGAAGAACTAGGCTGGATCAGGCTTAGCTTTTTGACTTACCAGCCACCAGCCTGATGCATTCAAAAAGGTTTTAACCACAGGCAGGAAGCTTATCTTTCAATATTAATAAGATTAGTGGTCACTAATAGCCTTTTCATTCATTCATGACTGTGCTTCCTTTCAAACTGCCTTAAGTGCGTGGCCATCATTGCATGTAATGGCGCTGCATTCCTCGGTTTAACTAACTGCTGGCTAAAGAAACAGTTCTTTCTACCCCAGTGTTTCTCAACAGTGGCAACTTGAAGAAGTGTGGACTTCAATTCCCAGAATTCCCTAGTCAGCATGCTGCTCTGCCTTGATTTAGGAGGCTATTATCTAAGACATATAGCTTATAAAGTTTATTTTAATATACATTCTTCCAGGCATCTATCTTAGCTGGAAAACATAATCTATACCCCAAAGAGCCATGGTGGCACAGTGGTTAGAATGCAGTATTGCAGGCTAACTCTGCCCACAGTCTGGAGTTTGATTCTGACCAGCTCAAAGTTGACTCAGCTTCCATCCTTCCGAGATCAGTAAAATGAGGACCCAGATTGTTGAGGGCAACATGCTGACTCTATAAACTGCTTAGAGAGGGTTGTAAAGCACTATGAAGCAACATACAAGTCTAAATGTTATTGCTATTGCTATCTTTCAGCACCAGTCTTCACCCAACAGTCACTTCCAGAATTCACCTGACATTTATAGGTGTTTCAGGAAAACTGATTAGTGCACCATAAGTCTCCCTGGCCTTGGTTGTGTCAAAGAGCCTCTCATACACAATTATGACAGAGCATCCATCCAGGCAGAAAAGGTATCTCCTGGCTGGGATACAAGAAAACTGGACCATATAACTATTAAACTACATTGACTGTTCCTTGCATACATTCATGTATCGTGTTGAATGACAGACCTACCTTATCAAAAAGCACCTTGGCATGGTAATCTATCTCTGCCATTTTGAGAAATTGAATCCATATCCACATGTACAGCATTTGAATGTGTACTCCTGACAGCAACCTGAAATTACGTATAAAGAGGGTAGTTTGAATTAACTCACACAATTAATTACAAGATGTCAATAGGTAGGTTACTTGGTCTAGAATGTAATCAACTATTTGAATTTTTGCATGGGTCAAATACATTAGATTCAACAACTGTCCAGTTTTCTCTGGATCTGGAAGTTAAGCCTGACTGGATGTCTTTGATTTAATACCCTTACTCCCATATCCCATTGGTTCATTTACAATGGTTGGGAGACTCTAGAGCTTTTCTCTTTAACGTGGTACCCTCTGGATTACAACAACAAGTATTCCTAGGTAGTGCAACCAATATATACTGTAGGAATTCTAGGGGTTGTAGTTTCAACCCAACTGGAGAATGCATTGTTGGAGAGGACAATTGCAAAAGAAAATGAACCTGTTCAATGGATTGGCAGACCACATACAGCAGGGGTCCTCAACCTTGGCAACTTTAAGACT
>NW_015411527.1:0-1924 GCF_001527695.2 Protobothrops mucrosquamatus
AAGCCAGCTGGGTGACTTTGAGCCTATTACCAGGATCCTGTGAGTTCTAGTGCCACATTACACATGGAAGTCAGCTAGGTGACTTTGGGTCAATCACCAGGAGACAGTGAGTTGTAGTCCCATCTTAGCCATGGAAGTTGGCTAAGTGACTCTGGGTCAATCACCAGGAGACGGTGAGTTCTAGTCCCACCTTAGACATAAAAGCTGGATGGGTGACTCTGGGTCAATCACCAGGAGACGGTGAGTTCTAGTCCCACCTTAGACATGAAAGCCGGCTGGGTGACTCTGGGTCAATCACCAGGAGATGGTGAGTTCTAGTCCCACCTTAGGCATGAAAGCCAGCTGGGTGACTCTGGGTCAATCACCAGGAGATGGTGAGTTCTAGTCCCACCTTAGGCATGAAAGCCGGCTGGGTGACTCTGGGTCAATCACCAGGAGATGGTGAGTTCTAGTCCCACCTTAGACATGAAAGCTGGATGGGTGACTCTGGGTCAATCACCAGGAGATGGTGAGTTCTAGTCCCACCTTACGCATGAAAGCTGGATGGGTGACTCTGGGTCAATCACCAGGAGATGGTGAGTTCTAGTCCCACCTGAGCCATGGAAGCCAGCTGGGTGTCTTGAAGCCAGTCACACTCTCTCAGTCCAAATCACATTGTTGTTGTGAAGAAAATAGGAGGAGGAGGTTACGTTGGATATGTTCGCCAACTTATTTGTACTAATAATAAAGGCAGGATACAAACAAACAAACAAATAATGTCATTTTGCATAAACTGACGGTTGTGATGAGGGCATTTCCAAGGTGCAAACTAAAGCTGAACAAGAAGACAAAAAGACATTTCTGAGATATTCTGTTACTTGCTTTTCGAGCGGAGTTTTGTCATTAGTATGAAAAAAGGTTCATGGGGCTCTAATAAGGAGAAAATTAGCCTATATTTCAGTGGGGTGTTCAGAGATTTCCTTTGCACGCTTAGAATCAGCGGTGGAGCTGTGGAACGCAGCTTCTCTTTCCTCCCCTGTGAGACGGGGCTCCCTGGAAGCGGTTTCAAGGCGGATCTGCTACTACGGGATTGGCAAGGGAAATTGAAAATAAGAGCACTCTTTAGTTAAAGGCTGGCAATTTCCTGCTTTCCCAATCGCCAGAAAATAAAATAAAAAATACAATTTCCCTGTGTTTGGCAAATGTTTCTTCTATTTCCCAACACTCTGCGTGAAGTTGCTTTTATAGTCTAATTGGCCCCGTGGATTTTCACTGCTGCAATTTCAGATGGACCGAAAGGACTCGGGTTGAAATCCATACCTATTTATCCAGGGAGAAGGCCAATTTAAATCAATGGGACTGATTTTGAGGTGCACAGTTATTTTGCAGACCCCTCTCTCCTCCCCAAGTGTAGGTGATACCTCACAAATACATTTTTTTGCCTATCTCTCTCTCTACCTCTCTCTATATTGCTATCTCTAATCATCTCTCTCTCTCTAGATAGATAGATAGAGATAGAGATAGAGATAGAGATAGATAGATAGATAGATAGATAGATAGATAGATAGATATAGATATAGATATAGATATAGATAGATAGATAGATAGATAGATAGATAGATAGATAGATAGATAGATAGATAGATATAGATATAGATAGATAGATAGATAGATAGATAGATAGATAGATAGATAGATAGATAGATAGATAGATAGATAGATAGATAGATAGATATAGATATAGATATAGATATAGATAGATAGATAGATAGATAGATAGATAGATAGATAGATAGATAGATAGATAGATAGATAGATAGATAGATAGATAGATAGATATAGATATAGATATAAAACAGAAGTGTTGCCAGGAAAAGGGAGGGAGAGAAGGAGGGGAGACAGAGAGAGAGAGAGAGAGAGAGACAGACAGACAGACAGACAGACA
>NW_015411528.1:0-1924 GCF_001527695.2 Protobothrops mucrosquamatus
ATGTGTTACCCCAGATCCAGGAAAGGGTTGACTAAAAAAAGAATAAGTGCAGTACTGATTACTGCTGAAGTGTCATAATTTAAGTTGCTTAAAAACATACGGAAGCTGCTGATCTTCCAGGTCCCCGCTGGGCTACTATTGCACCAGAAATTGCTTTAATCCAACTATGCATGTCTTCTGGGCTATCGGCCTAAAATAAGAATAATATGAAACTGTTGTAAGATTTCAGTTTTAGATTTAAACGTATTTTACCTATACAACCTAAGAATATATCAAACATTTTCCTCATGAATGAATTTAAAACATTTAATCTAGACTGATAGAAATAGACTTTTCATGAAAAAGATGAGGATTTACTACAATAGTGTATTTAAAGCATAGTTCATGACATCACGGTCACTATTTTGGAAATAGTTATATAAAGCAATTTTCTACTTCCTGTAAAGAAAAATCCTGGCAGGTGACCATAGCTATTTTCAAATATTTTTCAATGAATAGGAATATGAAAAGCCCATTAATAGTTATTACAGCTGCCTTGTTACCAACTTAACTACTGAAGAGGATTTATCAGTATGTTATTTAATTTAACCTCAATGTGCACTGAAATTATATGAATAATTTATAATGTTCTAAACAAGGAATGAAAACAGGATATTGCAAACATCATTGGGAAAAAGAAGAAAGTTGTTTATGAGAAAACGCAAGTAATTATAATGAAAAGAAGAACACTGCTATGGCATAAAAAAAAAACCCTCTCATAAACAGACCAACAGACCATTGTAATGACATGGCATCACCATAGCACACAAACCAACTAAAACCTTCCAAAACATCTTAAGTAAACCAAGCAGTCCAATGAAAAAGGAAAAAAAACAGGAATCATTTATAACAGGGGTTTCAAACTGCCGGCCCGTGACCCATCATACTGAAGCCGCGCCCACCCCATTGCAGCAATGCAAAAAGAGTCACGATACATGACGTGTTGACACCAGTGATCTATAACATACAGTGTAAGGACTGCAATAGCCACTATGTAGGATACACAGGCACATCTAGGAACACCGACTACAAGTCAGAAGATGTTGTGATTCCTCGCCAGCCAGTGGACCCGGCAGCTGAGTCAGAGGAATCAGAGGAGGAGGAGGAGGAGGGCCTGGAGTGACATCAGAGTCAAAGGAAGGCTCTGAGGAGCTCGAAGACTTACAGTCTGACAAGGAGCCTGGGGCGGCTCCAAAGGCAAAGGAGAAGGCATTAGGAAGCCACGCCTTGGCTGCATAATAAAAGGGAAGGTGTGGGAAGTGCTGGTTGCCGAAGGCAACCGTTTGTGTTGAGGATCAAGTTTCTGTGAACTGTGTTTTGTTTGCCTTGGACATTGACTCAGGTCTGTGAATAATAAAAGGGGATTGGTTTTTTCCTATGGTTCCAGCCTGCTTGTTGGAAGAGGAGTTTCTCCTTGTGAGCTTAACAAGGACTCACGTAGGCTGGGACAGAACAGAAGATGTGGGTTAGAGTCATATCTTACAATATATGGGTTAGACCAGACATGTCAAATTCACGACGTCACGTGACATCGCGAGACGTATCAGGAGAGTTTTGCCATTGCCATTGCAGCTTCCGGATGACGCGTCCGGCCCACAGGCCGGCAGTTTGACACCCCTAGGTTAGACTCAACCATAGTTTCAACTGGGAAAGTGTGAACATCCTAAATCAAGCTAAATCCAAAAGTCCTGGGGAATTCTTGGTTGCTTGGCATTGAGACAAATCAGCCATCAATAGACACATAGAGATAAACCACATTTTCACACCATCCAAAAGAGACAATTAAAAAGCTATGAAGGAAACAAAAAGACCAGAACCCATCCTCTCCAGCAACCAACATCCAGATAAGCACGGATTAATATCAGATAAATAATTAAGGAAAAAT
>NW_015411529.1:0-1923 GCF_001527695.2 Protobothrops mucrosquamatus
GGGAGCTCCCACCCTCTGGAATGAGCTGCCCCCAGAGATCAGGGTGATCCCTGATCTCCCTTCCTTCCGCCGCGCCCTCAAGACATGGCTATTCCAACAAGCGGGACTGGCCTAGGGCAATTTTTAGAGGGGTTTTTAATCATATTTTAATTAGACAACATTTAAATATTTCTTTTTAACTAATTTTAATTTTGTAATTTGTCATGGGTGTAGTTTTAACTGATTGTCAGCTGCCCTGAGTCCGCAAGGAGAAGGGCGGGATATAAATTCAATAAATAAATAAATAAATAAATAAATAAATAAAATAAAATAATAAAATAAAATAAAATAAAATAAAATAAAATAAAATAAAATAAAATAAAATAAAATAAAATAAAATAAAATAAATAAAATAAAATAAAATAATAAAATAAAATAAAATAAAATAAAATAAAATAAAATAAAATAATAAAATAAATAAATACTCTCAGCCCCTCCCAGAAGCCGAATCGGCCGTCGGCTTCCCAGAATCTTCCTCCAAGGACTCTTCGGCTTACCTGTGGGAACAACGGGGCGATCACCGGCCCGGTCACTTCCTCCTCTCGCTCCAACTGCACCAGCACAACCACAGGCCCTCCACTGGAGAAACAAAAGAGGGTAGACTCGCATCTTTCCCCCAGGACTGTATGGCCTTCGCTCCCTTCCCAGCCCACTACAAGCAAGAGGTTGAGGAACCCACAGAGCGCTAAAACCTTGGCGGTTTCCAGCAGGGAATTCTGTCCCACAGATTTATTTATTTTTTGTTGTTGGTGACTTTGAGTCAGTCTCGACTCCTGGGGGCTGCCTGGATGTCCCTGCAGTTTTCCTGACAAGGTTTTCCAAAGTAGGTCTGCTATTATTACCTGCTTCTTAGGGCTAAGAGAGAGGGGCTGGCTCAAAGCTACCCAGCTGGCATTGTGCCTAAGACAGAACTAGAACTCACAGTCTCCCAGTTTGTAGCCTGATGCCTTAACCACTACCCCAAACCAGCTCTCACAGAAAGTTTGTCAATTTGAAGGTAGGCAAAAGAGCCTCTGGATGCCCAACTTAATTTAAAAAAAAAATGGAGAACCTGAAAGCATGCAGGACTATTAGAGAGCATCTTAGAAAGTCCAAAGCACTTCACGTTCTTCTAAAACTAAGTTTAAAACTTCTATAATAGTTCCTTAGTACGAACTGCTGCAAAGTTGGTTACCAAATTTGTCATTCTTTAGCTGGCACCACCTAGCCATCCAATGACAAACTAGCTCACTCTGTAACTGAAGAACCAATCGCTTCCTCTAGCCTCAGGCCCTGCTCTCGCCTGCCTGTCTCTCCTCACCAGCAACAAAGTCCCTTCAACAAGACCTGCCTCTGTCCATAAGCAATGAGAACAGAAAGAACGCCAACTGCTACTCCCAGCTACGTCACCACAGTCCTCCTCCTCTTGCAACCCTCCCGGCTCTCTTACCTGCGGATGCCGTCCTTTTCCACCACCTCATAGGAGAGCTCGATGTTGGGGTAGCGGTTGCAGAAGCGAGCCACGTCTGCAATCTGGGCATCGGAGAGCTGGAGCAGGGCGTTGCGTTCCTCGTCTTCCATCTCCATAATGTCAAACACGCTCTCCACTCCCTGCGCAGGACGACAGGCGGAGGATAAGCAGAGACCGGCAGCCCGAAGGGAAAAGCTTCCGGGTTACAGTGTCATTCAAAGAGCCCCCACACCCCCCCACACAGACCGCATTCAGGATCAGCTGACCCATGGGATGAGGATCAGTTGGAGGCCCTGTTGAGGTCCCAGCAGTGGGATGACTCTTAAGCCCACCTCTTTTTGGCAACGGCAGACCAAAAGCCAGGGAGGGAAGAAAGCAGGGTGAACCACCCACCCACCCACCCCACGCCTGTCATTCTAGGAGCAGTCAGGCAG
>NW_015411530.1:0-1923 GCF_001527695.2 Protobothrops mucrosquamatus
GCTGGCAGGAATAGCCAACACTCCAGAAGACAGGCTTAGGATACAGGAGGACCTGGACAGACTTGAACACTGGGCGCTATCTAACAAAATGAAATTCAGTGGTGAAAAAAGTAAGGTTCTACATTTAGGCAAGAAAAACCAAATGTACAGGTATAGTATAGGGGGTACCTTGCTCAATAGTAGTAACTGTGAGAGGGATAATAATAATAATAATAATAATAATAATAATAATAATAATAATAATAATAATAATAGTAGTAGTAGTAGTAGTAGTAGTAGTAGTAGTAGTAGTAGTAGTAGTAGTAATAATAATAATAATAATAATAATAATAATAATAATAATAATAATAATAATAATAATAATAATAATAATAATAATAATAATAGTAAAGTTGGAAGGGACCTTGGAGGTCATGTAGTCCAACCCCCTGCTCAGGCAGGAAACCCTATACCATTTTGGACAAATGTCTGTCCAGTCTCTTCTTAAAAACTTCCAGTGTTGGTGCATTCACCACTTCTGGAGGCAGGTAGTTCCACTGGTTAATTGTTTTAACTGTCAGGAAGTTTCTCCTTAGTTCTAGGTTGTCCTAGTGGAGTCCTAGTGGACAATCACTTAAATAGGAGCCAGCCGTGTGCTGCAGCTGCCAAAAAAGCCAACACAGTGCTGGGCTGCATTAACAGAGGGAGAGAATCAAGATCACGTGAAGCGTTAATACCACTTTACAAGGCCTTGGTAAGGCCACACTTGGAATCCTGCATCCAGTTTTGGTCACCACGATGTAAAAAAGATGTTGAGACTCTAGAAAGAGTCCAGAGAAGAGCAACAAAGATGATTAGGGGACTGGAGGCTAAAACATATAAGGAACGGTTGATGGAATTGGGAGACGAGGGGGGACAGGATAGCAGTGTTCCAATATCTCAGGGGCTGCCCCAAAGAAGAGGGAGTCAAGCTATTCTCCAAAGCCCCTGAAGGCAGGACAAGAAGCAACGGATGGAAACTAACCAAGGAGAGAAGCAGCCTGGAAGTAAGGAGAAACTTCCTGACAGTTAGAACAATTAACCAGTGGAACAACCTGCCTCCAGAAGCGGTGAATGCTCCAACACTGGAAGTTTTTAAGAAGAGACTGGACAGCCATTTGTCTGAAATGGTATAGGGTTTCCTGCCTGAGCAGGAGGTTGGACTAGATGACCTCCGAGGTCCCTTCCAACTTTACTATTATTATTATTATTATTATTATTATTATTATTATTATTATTATTATTATTATTATTATTATTATTATTATTATTATTATTATTATTATTATGTGCTAGTCCCCAACAAGGTTAAGTCGCGGGTTCTCCTCGCCTCCCAACAGGAGGAGACCGTGTTCATTAACGGGAGAGTCTCACAAGCCACAAGAAGCAACAGGACCGTAAACCAACCAGGATATATACAGTTTGGCCCCCACATCTGCGCCAACCGGACCCCAAAAATGAGAGGAGCCTTCACATGTTCTTCCTCCAAAGTGGTAGGTATCCATGATCTGCCCCCGCTGGCCCTCCGGACTCCGGTAGGACACACACACACACACACACACACACACACACACACACACACACGGAAGTTTGACATCAGGACCCCCGGAAGGGCCAAATTATATCAGAGCATCTGAACCTCTACAGCAGGGGTAGTCAACCTTGGCTCTTTTATGACTCGTGGACTTCAACTCCCAGAATTCCTGAGCCAGCATGGCTGGCTCAGGAATTCTGGGAGTTGAAGTCCACGAGTCATAAAAGAGCCAAGGTTGACTACCCCTGCTCTACAGAGCTTCTCCGTCATCCAGATCACGGTGGTCCCAGAGATGCTTTTCAAAAGGGAACTCGGTTTTCCCTCGAAAAGGTTTCGCTCCTCCTCCCAGAAGCTTCTCCGGTTCTGACGGA
>NW_015411531.1:0-1923 GCF_001527695.2 Protobothrops mucrosquamatus
CGGGCCTGACCTAGGGTGAGTTTTAAATAGGGACAATTTTTAACGATTTTAAAGAGCCACAGCTACCAATATTTGGGTTTTAATTGGTTTTTAGTAGGGGAAATTTTTTGTATGATGTTTTAATATGCTGTGAGCCGCCCTGAGTCCCATGGGGAGAAGGGCGGCATATAAATCCTGTAAAATAAATAAATAAATAAATAAATAAATTAAGAACGCAGCCAATCTGAATGCTGGGTTAGTTTCACAACTACCCTGCAAAGTGGCATAATACTTCCAGATTGACCCCTGCATTAGCTCGGCTGCCAAATGGACATCTGATGGCCATGGGTTAGACAAGCCCTTTTTTCTGGTTTAGTCACGCTTTGTAGTAATAATAATAATAATAATAATAATAATAATAATAATAATAATAATAATAATAATAATAATAATAATAATAATAATAATAATAAAGTTGGAAGGGACCTTGGAGGTCATCGAGTCCAACCCCCTGCTCAGGCAAGAAACCCTACACCATTTCAAACAAATGGCTGTCCTGTCTCTTCTTAAAAACTTCCAGTGTTGGAGCATTCACCACTTCTGGAGGCAGGTTGTTCCACTGATTAATTGTTCTAACTGTCAGGAAGTTTCTCCTTAGTTCTAGGTTGCTTCTCTCCTTGATTAGTTTCCATCTGTTGCTTCTTGTCCCGCCTTCAGGGGCTTTGGAAAATAGCTTGACTCCCTCTTCTTTGGGGCAACCCCTGAGATATTGGAACACGGCTATCCTGTCCCCCCTCGTCCTTCTCTTCGTTAAACTAGACATACCCAATTCCAGCAACCGTTCCTTATGTGTTTTAGCCTCCAGTCATCTTTGTTGCTCTTCTCTGTACTCTTTCTAGAGTCTCAACATCTTTTTTACATCGTGGTGACCAAAACTGGATGCAGTATTCCAAGTGTGGCCTTACCAAGGCATTGTAAAGTGGTATCAACACTTCACGTGATCTTGATTCTATCCCCCTGTTAATGCAGCCCAGCACTGTGTTGGCTTTTTTGGCAGCTGCAGCACACTGCTGGCTCATATTTAAGTGATTGTCCACTAGGACTCCGAGATCCCTCTCACAGTTACTACTATTGAGAAAGGTAGCCCCTATACTATACCTGTACATTTGGTTTTTCTTGCCTAAATGTAGAACCTTACTTTTTTCACCATTGAATTTCATTTTGTTAGATAGTGCCCAGTGTTCAAGTCTGTCCAGATCCTCCTGTATCCTAAGCCTGTCTTCTGGAGTGTTGGCTATTCCTGCCAGCTTGGTGTCATCCGCAAATTTGATGAGTTCCCCATCTATCATTGTCTCGAGAATATATTGAGATGGGTGGCTATAGGAATCAAATCAATAAAAATAAATACTGCAGTGTTACCTGTTTGTCTAAATAAAGTTGAAACCTTGCACAACAGTTCTTCATTAAAATGTCTCCCAAAGCCAGAACAAGGCTTGGGAAGTATTTCTCAGCCCTGACAACTTGAAGATGTTTGGATTTCAACTCCCAGAATTCCCTAGCCAGCATGAGGAATTCTAGGAGTTGAAGTCCGTACACCTTCAAGTTGCCCAGGTTAAAAATACTGCCTTAGGGTAAAGATCCTCCTGCATCCTGTCAAACCAACCCAAGAGTCTCCTGCATCCAGTCACCACTGTCCTAGTCAAACAGGGAGTGGCATGTTAGCTGGGGGATTCTGGGAGTTGAAATCCACACATCTTCAAGTTGCCAAGTTTGAGAAGCTTGCTTAGGAAATTCCTTCTTTCAAAAAGAGCAGCCATGCCAGGGGTTTGAGAGGTTGCTCAGATCGAGCACAATCTATTTTTTCATGCTTATCGGTAAGATTAAAAGGGTCGGGGGCTTCCAATCTTGAGTCTTGATGAAAGAGAAGACCCCTCCAAGCCATCC
>NW_015411532.1:0-1923 GCF_001527695.2 Protobothrops mucrosquamatus
CGACTGGTATGGGTCTAGATAGACTGTTTCATCCAGGTGTCTGGGGAATTGCTGCGCAACCACACTCTCAACAACCTTCGCCGCAAAGCGAAGGTTGGAGACCGGGCGATAGCTGGCCAACTCATCTGGGTCCAGGGAAGGCTTCTTGAGGAGGGGCCTCACGACGGCCTCCTTAAGGGCCGCCGGGAAGACACCCTCCAAAGTTAAACTCATCCCTAAAGTCCTTTCCCTAATATCCCAATATCCCATGATTCTTTCCTATTTTTTCTTTCTCTTTCTATAATAGTCTCTGTGTTTATTCCACATCACAGCAACAATTTTTGATAGTGTTATTAAGCTCCACTGGCTTATCTAATTCCTCTTCCTGTCTAGTTTCTTTTGGGTTGAGGTTGTAAGCTTCTTGGGACCAGAACTTTTTTTTTTCCTTTGAAAGCTATCATATGCTTTGCCTGTTGATAATGCTATAACATACAGCCACAAAGCTTTGCAACGTTAGTGGTTGGGTAGCACAAGAACATGATGAAGAAAAAAAACACATCAAGTTTTCAGCATAAGAGAGTCAGTCACATTATCCAGTCTTAATAATCATAGTGGCAGACAGGGATGAGAAATGGGAAATAAGCAACTACAGGCCTTTCTTAGAACAGGGGATGGGTTGCCAAAAACTAAATGTTCCCCTACTTCAGCCTTTAAAGTGATATGGGATGCTGGCAGGGGGGCAACAAATCTTTGCTTTTCCTTTACCTCAGGGGTCTTCAAACTTGGCCCTTTTATGACTTGTGGACTTCAACTCCCAGAATTCCTCAGCTAACGTGCCTGGCTGAGGAATTCCGGGAGTTGAAGTCTCCAAATCATAAAAGGGCCAAGTTTGAAGACCCCTGCTTTACCTCATGCGCCAACATTCTACAACAGTATCAAATGACATATTAGATTGGAACGTCCACTGTTACTAAGGAGAAAAAGTGAAGTATGTGTATGTATATACCTATATATATGGAGATATAAAAATGTGTAAATTCAAATTTTATAATACGTTGGAGAAACTTCAAAGTCTTCAGCTGAGAACATTAACATTCTGAGATGAAATAGCATTTCATGAAGTTTTATACCAGGGTTTTTGTGTTCTTGCACTGGCGCGCCAATTTTTCCAATAGTGGTTAAGCCACCAGGCTAGAATCCAGGAGACTGTAAATTCTAATCCCCTTTTAGGCGTGGAAACCAGCTGGGTGACTTCGAGGCAATCGTTCTCCCTCACTTCACATGGTTGTCGTTGTGGGGAAAATAGGAGAAAGAAGTTATTTATAAAAATAACAAAGATGGTGTAAAAGAATATATAATCCCCCCCCAAACTCTCACGATACCCGTTGATCTTATGAAATGTTGACCATGGTTATAAAAACGGATTAAGTTTTCTTAATTGATTGGGATTTGGCAGGCATGTTATTTAGCTAATTCTACCTGGTTTGTCAAAGAATTACCACATACTTTATACCTAAACCAAAACTTCACATTTTTCTTCCTCTGCCTAGAGAAAGTAGCTTATCCAGGAAAAGTGGAAAAGTCTGGAAAGCATCAGAGAGAAATTAGGCTTGGCATGTACAAACAAATCAGGAACCTTCACAGGATTGTGTTCCGGGATTTCTGTTTGTCTAGGTGAAGCGGGGGGGGGGGGAATGCAACTTTACAACTTAGCTCCAATATGACTGAAAATCCTAGGCCTTAGTATTTCTATTTCTTTTTAATAAATGTGCTTTATTGTGTTATATGTGAAAAAAAAAATCTCACTAATGTTTATACCTGCACGTGGTTGTTTAGTTCTCTGGGCATAAAACTGTATTCCATCTATTCAGTTAAAACTAGAAGTATGGTAACTGAGTTAGGATGGCAGCTGTTGCCTCTTAACTAGTAAAATCTTTAGAATTA
>NW_015411533.1:0-1923 GCF_001527695.2 Protobothrops mucrosquamatus
ACACATGTAGTGTATTTTATTCTCATCATTGAGTAAGAACAATCAGCTCTCCAGCTGAGTCCAAAACAGGTTAATTCTGAAGTCTCTCTCTAGCCAGTAGCCAAAGTGAGCATAAATGCCCAGTGATAAGTCCAAAAGTCTGGAAAAAGTCTTGCTCAAGAAATATTCTGTAAACTTATTTTGGGATGGAATAAATGTGAGAGGCTTCTCAAAATATAAATCAGTCTGGGAGTTATGTTCATCTTAATCACATTTAACTTACCCAAGATACTCACTGGGATTCTAGACCATCTGGCTATTTTTATTTCATTTGCATCAAAGCTGGGGATAATTTGAAATTCACTAGTTGAGAAGGGTTTCTGGGAATATAAGAATGTAAGATAAACAAAAGGAATTAGATCATAACTTAAAGCTTCAATCCTTATATTTTTCTATTACAGTAAGTCAATAGCATCAAATTTGATTTATCTCGACTTATAAAGTATCCAGAGTGTTTCCCAAGCTCATGTATAAATGACATGGCAGAAGGGTACCTGGTCTATTTATGAAACATATAATCGAAAACCTGATGTTATGCCTTGCACTGTAACTTTGTTAACGTCTATTAATGAAAGCATGAATTTGTAAAACCAGATTAGAAAGAAAAAGAGAAATAAGACATCTTTGCCATGAACCTTAATTTAATTAAGAACATGACATATCATTAAACAGTCAGGTATGATTTTGAATAAATTGGATAAATAATAGAATGCAATAAATACATTGAATAAATAGAATAGAAAAATACAAAAGCTCTGGGGACATGAAAATAAGTCAGAGCTAACGTCAAAAACTTCCAAGAAGTTATAAAACCTTTTATCAATGTCCAAAGAAATTGTAACTGCTAGATTTTATCCATTTTTGACTTAAAGCAACAATCCCCATTAAAACTCTGATATTGTCAATAGCTTAATACTCCTGAATCAATCTACTTTAGGTTCACTAGAGTTGAAGAATCCTGTGCTTTGTATAGACCAAAATAGTTGTAAGAATTTTAGAATCTACCAAGGAAGAAGATCTAGAATTACCACATTTAGTGGACTTCTTGTTTGATTTAGGAATAACAGTGATATTTGCCTCCTAAAAGCTCAAATGCAGGGAATTTGGAATAGCTTGAACATATAGCTCTAGTAAAATAAGAGGCAAAAAGTTAATATTGTTTTTACAATGATCTGCAGGAAAAGTGTCAGGACCAGACTGTTCCCCCCAATTTCATGCTTTTAATAACACTGACAGTTTCTTGAAGCAAAGAAATCTACCTTAATTATAAGATAAATCCAGGAGTCATATCATCATATTTATTAAATGCCTGCTTTCCACACTCCATACGCAGAAGCTGATCAGATTGTGACTGGATTCTTTAATGTTAGCATTGTTTTGCTATCAGTTGGTGGCTCAGCGGTTAAGACCCTGGGTTTGTCGGATGGAAAACCAGTTGCCCAGGTTTGAGATCTGAGCACCACATGACAGAGTGAGCTCCCATCCTCGCTCCAGCTTCTGTCAACCTAGCAGTTTGAAAGCATGCAAATGAACATAGATAAACAGGTACCACTTTGGTGGGAAGGTAACAAAGCCCTGGGGTGTCATGCTGGCCACATGACAGTGGAAATGTTTTCAGACACCTCTGGCTCAAGGGCCTTGAAATGGAGATGAGCACTACGCCCTATAGCAGTGATGGCGAACCTTTTAGAGACCAAGTGCCCAAACTGCAATCCCAAACCCACTTATGTATCGCCGGGTGCCAGGTGGGCGTGGACCGCTGGGTGGGTGTGGCTATGGTGGTCATGGCAGATGGGTGGACATGGCCAGGTTGGGCGTGGCCAGCTCAATGTTGCTCCTGGGGAGGGACGCCTGGGCCGGGCAGGGTTGGGGGAGATCCTGGGG
>NW_015411534.1:0-1923 GCF_001527695.2 Protobothrops mucrosquamatus
TCTCTCTCTCTCTCTCTCTCTCTCTCTCTCTCTCTCTCTCTCTCTCTCTCTCTCTCTCACGCACACACACACACACACACACACACACACACACCTACCTACATTAAAGTTGCCCAGGCAAAAAGAAATTATTTAGACTGTATCAAAATTTTTCGCTTGTCAGAGTGAGAGGGGTAATAGATCAATTTAATAAATAAATAAATTCTACATTTTTCTGCCTCTTTTAATCTTTACTATTTAATTTTCACTCTTCTCTGATCTCTTTGGTTCCAACTTTACAATTCTTTATATAAGCATATGATGTCTTTCTCTTATCCCAGGGCTCTTCAAACTTGGCCCTTTTATGACTTGCGGACTTCAACTCCCAGAATTCCTCAGCCAGCATACCTGGCTGAGGAACTCTCGGAGTTGAAGTCCACAAGTCATAAAAGGGCCAAGTTTGAAGACCCCTGTCTTATCCTTATCATCTCCAGAAATCAGTTTTACAGATAGTCCCCCACTTATGGCAGGTCACTAAAGTTGCGGCCTACCAGCACAAAGGGTGCTATGATCTGAAGTCCCCTCCCCACAGTCCCCTCCCCACAGTCACATGATTCTACTTCAGGCACTCAGCAACAAGGCCGCATTTACAGTCTTTTATGGTATCCCAGGGTCACATAACTTTGTTTTACCATGCCATAGCAAGCAATGTGTTTGATTGACATCCACAGCATTGGTTTAATGACTGTAGCATTCAATTTATGACCACCACATTCACTTAAGCACTGCCACAACAAAGGTTATGACCGTCAGAACATACGACCATCATGACAGGCACTATTACGATCCTGTGTCAAGGGCTACCTGAATATGCTTTTTCCCTTCACCCACAGCCTTTTTCAGTTCATTATTCTATCAAATACCCTTTTCATATTTCCTATTACTATAACTCTGCGTGCTTTTGTGCTTCTCTGTAACAGATTTCTTTCCCTTTTGTCCCAAACAGCTTCCACGTGTTCTTTCTTACATCTTCTTTCCATTCATCTTGGGGAGATTAATCTATGTTCTATACTTTTAGAACTATATAGAAAGAAAGAAAGAAAGAAAGAAAGAAAGAAAGAAAGAAAGAAAGAAAGAAAGAAAGAAAGAAAGAAAGAAAGAAAGAAAGAAAGAAAGAAAGGAGGGAGGGAGGGAGGGAGGGAGGGAGGGACTGGGCAGCTATTTGTCTGAAATGGTATAGAGTCTCCTGCTCAAGCAGGGAATTGGACTAGAACAGGGCTTTTCAACCAGTGGTACGGGTACCACCTGTGGTACATTGGCACCTGGCAGGTGGTATGCGACCATCCTAGAAAAGTAGTGGGGGAGGGGAATGAGCTGAACCGGTGGCAGCACCACACAAGCATGAGCGAGAGATGGCTGGAGCTGCAGGACTGTCAGGGCTCAGCGGAAGCACCAGGATCAGTGCCACTTTCCAGCTGATCGGTGCTTCTTCGGGGCTGTGAGGGCTCAGTGGAAGCACCAGGATCAGCGCCAGGCTCCAGCTGGAGCTCGGCGCTGATCCTGGTGCTTCTGCTGAGTCCAGAAGAAGTGCCAATCAGCTGGAATGTTGCAGCATCTCCAGGGCAACTGATGCTTGGCAACTGATTCATATTTATGACGGTCACAATGTCCCAGGGTCATGTGAAGTGACCAAAACCTGCTGCAACCACCCAGCAGATGGGTGGAATAAAAACCAAACACCCCCACCCCACCTCCACTGCCAATCCCCAACAGAAATGCTCACAACAATGAAAACCTCGAACAGGAGGAAGAGCGCCGCTGGGTGGGCAGGCAGGTGTCTTGCTCGGCTGTGGCTTGGGGGGCATTTTTTCAGTGCCATTGTAACTTCAAACAGTCATTAAGTGAACTGTTGTAAGTCGAGGACTACCTGTACTTTATCACTTT
>NW_015411534.1:10957-12506 GCF_001527695.2 Protobothrops mucrosquamatus
ATATGCAAATAATGCTGACATTGCAAGCCACTCAGACAGTGCTGCAAAGCCTATGGGACAGTGTATAAATCTAAATACTAATGCTATTTGCTTTTGCTATCCCCAAGTCAATTGATCAAAATTTGGATGCTTGGTAACTGGCATGTATTTATGATGGTTCCCAGGGTCAAGTGATCATCATCTGTGACCTTCCCAGCCAACTTCCAACAAGCAAATTCAATGGGAGAAGCTAGATTCACTTAACAATTTACCTGACGATTTACCTCATGATGTATTGATGTGTGTGACTAGCTTGTTTACTGTAAATATAAATATAAAATGTATTTATTTATATATAACTACAAGTTTGTGTCAGCATCTCTGACTCCATTTGGACACCGGCTGCGCAGTTCCCAGATCTGGAGCTTTACAGTGTTCTTCTGTATGAATGGGCATGTTTCAAAGATTTCGGTTTAGGGTTTTACAACCCATTTTTACAAATCACTCTCTTTCAGCCCAACTCGCTTCACAGGGTTGTGCTGTTGGTGGGAAAAACAAGAAGAGGAAGGTCTGCTGGATATGTTTGCTGCCTTGAGTTATTGATACAAATAATAAAAGCAGGAAACAAACTCAGTTGGTTTCTCTCATAAAGAAAAAGTTTCATTTACCATGCATGTAATAATAATAATAATAATAATAATAATAATAATAATAATAATAATAATAATAATAATAATAATAATAATAAGTTGGAAGGGACCTTGGAGGTCATCTAATCCAACCCCCTGCTTAGGCAGGAAACCCTATACCATTTCAGACAAATGGCTGTCCAATCTCTTCTTAAAGACTTCCAGTGTTGGAGCATTCACAGCTTCTGGAGGCAGATTGTTCCACTGATTAATTGTTCTAACTGTCAGGAAATTTCTCCGTAGTTCTAGGTTGCTTCTCTCCTTGATTAGTTTTCATCTTGTCCTGCCTTCAGGCGCTTTGGAGAATAGCTTGACTCCCTCTTCTTTGGGGCAACCTCTGAGATATTGGAACACTGCTATCATGTCCCCCCTCATCCCTTTCTTCATTAAACTAGACATACCCAATTCCAGCAACCGTTCCTTATATGTTTTAACCTCCAGTCCCCTGATCATCTTTGTTGCTCTTCTCTTCTGTACTCTTTCTAGCGTCTCAACATCTTTTTTACTTTTGACTGTAGAATAAACTTCCATGAAAACATAACAGGACTAAGACATTCTGTCACTGCATTCTCTAAGCAATCTGGTGCACAGACAGGAGACATTTTTTATCCATCTTTACATAAACCTAATGTTAACAGTTGGGGGCCTTCTACATGACTGGATAAGGTCACCTGGTACCACTCTGTGATATGTTAAGATTTGCAAGTGAAACAGGCATGGCTATCCCCTTTCTTATGCACTGAATAAGAAGCAAGTAGTTAGGGACTTTGGATATGCTTGCCTGTACTAAGCCAAGCTAAGCCAAGCAGAATATTAAAGTCCCAACTGAATGCTACTTAAAAGTCCCCATTTGATGCTTGTTCCAGGCTGACCTTCCTTCC
>NW_015411535.1:0-1923 GCF_001527695.2 Protobothrops mucrosquamatus
GAAGGATGTAAGCTGTTCCAAGTGAAGCTGCCTTTTGCAATTGACTGATGGGGATTTTGCCAACGCCAATGGTGTTCACATGGTGCTCCAGATGTTTTGGGATTGACTTCAAGATGCCTATCACTAATGTTACTATCTTTGCTTACTTTTGCCACCATCGTTCTAATTTCTATTTGCAGATGCAAATGGCATATAATCCACCAGCAGAGCCAAAGAAATCTCTTCTGGCTTGGATCTGGTGCAGACCTACCATGATGGTGGTACTGGTGATGGGAATATAGACATTTTTATCGGGGGTGGGGTGGGTGGGTAGTTTTCAGCTTTTTTATTTTCACCCCCAAAAGGAACGTGTGACATTTTAGTTGTGCAGGACAAAAAGCGTTACTCATTCATTTCAATTTCACATTTGGGACAGGAGATTCAATAACCATAAATTAGGCGTGGATTTTTGTCTGATACCGTCCCATTCATCCAAATCTGCCAGAATAAGTTCTAATCTGTTTTGTTTTTTAAACCTTTCTCTCTCTCTCTCCATCATATGCCCACACATATGCTCTCCCTAGCCCAGCTCACAAAACCACAATAATGTTTGTAAATTCCTTCCCTACATTCAAGGGAAGCTTCGGTCTTTTTTTTTTGGTAAATGCAATTTTAGAACGTAAAGATAAAAACTAACGAAGATAAATCCTCAGAAAGAGGAATAAATAGAACGATATAGGAAGGCTAGGAGCACAGAAAACAAAAATGAGAGAAATGAACAAAAGTGTAAAAAGAAAGTGACTTCCAACTTTTTTTTTTTAACAAAAGGGATAAATAGAGCTTAAATTCAACCTTTTAGTTTAGCTTGAATTTAGTTACCCTACAGTTTAAGATTATACTATAAATATCCATTTTTCGAACGTTAATAGGGAAGGTTTCAGTGTGAATTTTCTCCTCTCTACAAAACGCATTATCTTTCTTTTGTGGTATCTGCTGTGCTCTCAAAACCTCCTTTTTACACAGTCCACGTTGTTACCTTTCTTGTACAGCTGATTTACGACTAGGAAACTGTGGTTCCTAGGCCTGAGCAAGGAGGGGGGCAAAAAGTAACAAGAATCTTCAGATGTAAATATTTGCCCATTGTAGATATTCCTTTTAAAAATTAAGACTTTCTCTGGCGAGGTCTTTCTTCTTTTCAGGCACGGCCTCCATGCCACGGAGTGCTTAAGTATAGTTTATTCAATAAATCACCATTGGCTAGATCTTCTTGAGCCCAAACCACAACAGGGCTTAGTATGATGTGTAAATCCAGGCTGTTAAGTCTTGACGACATCCGCTTTTAAAAGCAAGGAAAGGCAGGGCTGGTACTACAAGCTCTGTGTGCTTTACAGTTTTTTATCTTAGGTCAATCATTAAATTGCCATATGCCCTGGATTTATCATAGTATCAACTGATCTCGTGGGAAGAGCTTAAATGCTAGGATTATAAAAGGGAGGGAGGGAGCGATGGATAGATAGCTGAATGGGTGGAAGGGGGGAACAGATAGACAGACAGTAGATAGATGTGTGTGTGTGTGTGTGTGTGTGTGTGAGAGAGAGAGAGAGAGAGAGAGAGAGAGAGAGAGAGAGAGGTTAGGTAGGTAGGGAGAGAGAGAGAGAGAGAGAGAGAGAGATAGGCAGGCAGGCAGACAGACATGGAAGGAAGGAAGGAAGGAAGGAAGGAATAGTAGATAGTACAGACTAGATCAGTGGTTCTCAACCTTTTTAATGCCGCGACCCCAACCGGTCGTAAGTCGAGGACTAAACCAGTCATAAGTCGAGGACTAAACTGGTCGTAAGTCAAGGACTACCCAACCGGTCGTAAGTCGAGGACTTTCCCTGCCCGGGAGCGCCGCACATGCATGGTTCCGCCCCCTGCGCCGGCCGAGGCGTAGCTGGCAAGCGG
>NW_015411536.1:0-1923 GCF_001527695.2 Protobothrops mucrosquamatus
ATTTAAGCTCACGCCTACTGCTTCAGTGACTCCATCCAGCCACCTCATTCTCTGTCGTCCCCTTCTTCTCTTGCCCTCCATCTTTCCCAGCATTAGGCTCTTCTCCAGTGAGTCCTTCCTTCTCATTAGGTGGCCAAAGTACTTGAGTTTCAACTTCAGGATCTGGCCTTCTAAAGAGCAGTCAGGGTTGATCTCCTCTGGGACTGACCGGTTTGATCACCTTGCAGTCCAGGGGACTCGCAGGAGTCTTCTCCAGCACCATAGTTCAAAGGCCTCAATTGGGCTAAGAGAGAGCAAATGGCTAAAAGTCATCCAGCAGCCTTCATGGCTAGAGGTGTAGACAAGGGGTCCTCAACATTGGCAACTTTAAGACTTGTAGAATTCAATTGTTCAATGCTGGGAGTTGAAGTCTACAAGTCTTAAAGTTGCCAAGGTTGGAGACCCCTGGTCTACAACTTGCAGTCTCCTGGTTTCTAGGCCAGCACCTTAACCACTACACATAGACCTTGACTTACAACAGTTTGCTTAAAGACCGTTCAAAGTTACGACGACACTAAAAAAGGTGACTTATGACCTTTTTTCATGCTTATGACCGTTGCAGCATCCCCATGGTCACCTGATTTTCATTCAGATACTTGACCACTTCTGGAGGCAGGTTGTTCCACTGGTTAATTGTTCTCACTGTCAGGAAGTTTCTCCTTAGTTCTAGGTTGCTTCTCTCCTTGATTAATAATAACAATAACAATAACAACAATAATAATAATAAAGTTGGAAGGGACCTTGAAGGTCATCTAGTCCAACCCCGTGCTCAGGCAGGAACCCTACACCATTTCAGACAAATGGCTGTCCAGTCTCCTCTTAAAAACTTCCAGTGTTGGAGCATTCACCGCTTCTGGAGGCAGGTTGTTCCACTGGTTAATTGCTCTAACTGTCAGGCAGTTTCTCCTTACTTCTAGGTTCCTCCTCTCCTTGATTAATAATAATAATAATAATAATAATAATAATAATAATAATAATAATAATAGTAAAGTTGGAAGGGACCTTGGAGGTCATCTAGTCCAACCCCCTGCTCAGGCAGGAAACCCTATACCATTTCAGACAAATGGCTGTCCAGTTTCTTCTTAAAAACTTCCAGTGTTGGCGCGTTCACCACTTCTGGAGGCAGGTTGTTCCACTAGTTAATTGTTCTAACTGTCAGGAAGTTTCTCCTTAGTTCTAGGTTGCTTCTCTCCTTGATCAGTTTCCCCCCCGTTGCTTCTTGTCCTGCCTCCAGGCGCTTTGGAGAATAGCTTTGGAAAATATATTGGGCTATAAAGGGATTAATACAGAAGCGCAGCGTAGAAGGCAAAGGGACGACCTGGAGGGGGAGGGTTTAAAGGGGGAGAGCTGGCTGAAAACACCTGGCAGCCAATTTGGCTGGGGAGGGCGACTGGGGGTCGCTTGGCCACAACCGCACGAACCTGCTGGGGCCTCCCTAGGCGCCCCGCTCTCCAGGCCTCCCTCGCTTTGCTTGAGCCCCTCCGGGCGCTACTCCCAGCCGGGCGACGTCATCCTTCTACCGTCATTCTACGTCGTCATGGAAACGGGGCCCGCGGCCTCAAATCGCGGCCTGGTTCGGAGGCGGGAGGGCCTTTGCTGCCGTCTCACACGCCTCGCCCCTCATCGAGTCCCGGAGGTAGGGGCGGCCTGGTTGGAGCGGCTTCTTTCCTCCGCCGCCGCCGCCAAAAAGCCAGCGGACGGACCTTAAGGAGCCGTTTGAAAATGGCGCGCGGAGGACGGGCGACTTCCTCTTCGGGTTGTCCCAGCAACCGGCCGAGCGCAAAGCAACCGACTATTGAAGAGTCTCGCGTCCGCACAGCGGCCCCTGCTGGAGTTTGGTGGGATTGGCAACTTTTCCGTTGGAAAGGAGAAAAAAAAACGAGA
>NW_015411537.1:0-1923 GCF_001527695.2 Protobothrops mucrosquamatus
GTATTCTTCAAGGTCTTCTGCACAAATCATTATAAATGAGATTATTGCTTCCCTCCACATCCAAAATGCATTATAGATCTTGTCAAGGATGTATGTTATTGCCCCTCATAGTTAATTTGGTTTTATCTTTGACTCAACCTATTAGATTATATAGTGTCACTCCAAATAGAGATAATCCTCAATTTACAACTATTTTTTTTAGTGACTATTTAAAGTTACAGCTGCACTGGAAAAAGTGACACGATCAATCCTAGCACTTTTGACTATTGCAGCAGCCCCACAACCATGTGATCAGAATTCGAATTCTTCCCAACCAACATGTGTTTACAATGGTCACAGCACCCCAGGGTCATGTGGTGGCCATTTGCGACTTTCCCAGCTGTCTTCTGGCAAGCAGACTCAATGGGGGAAGCTGGATTCACTTAAAGACCATGTGATTCATTTAACAACTTCAGTGATTTGCTTAACAACCCAACCATGGCAAAAAGGTCGTAAAACTGAGCATGACTCAACCGTGTTGCTTATCAATGGAAATTCTGATCTCAACTGTATACAAGTCACTGAAAATCAAAATGTTATAATATTTGGGTCTTAATTAGTGTCAAAAGTTCTTTACCTAATTTAACGAGACAATAAGGCTTCCATGAAAATATGCACAAAATGACATTTCGTATTTTGCATTATCTCTCTTTAAATATTTGGAAATAATTATTGGAAAATACTTTTGTTTGTTACAGTGAATATTTCAGGTTATCACATATTAATAAATGGTTGAAAATATAGATAGAACAAAAAAAATGTGAAAAAGGAAGGTAATCTCGGAACTGGCATATATTTTAAGAAGAATGTGTATATTAATTAAAATATTAAGGTATTTCAGAAAAAAAGTCAAGACCATTTTTTAATGAATGCTGAAGTTCCAAAGTTCTCTCTTTGAATTATATGAATGTTTGTTTGTTTATATTTCATATTTCCTAATCACCCATCACCCTCAAAAAATATTGAATTTTTTATCTCAGAATTTGTCCTTTTTAATTGGGCAGCCACCATAATTAATTGATCGATTGAGTACGGAACAGGGTTATTTTCTTGATTTTTAGTTGTATCATTGAGTATATTTTTAAATCTCTTTTATTTGAATGAAAATAAGATTGAATATGTACCACTATGGGCACAATTATTGAGATTATTTGGAATCTTTGAAAACTTTACAAGTACTTGGTTCTAATTATAGCCAGAGATCATTGTATTTCCAACACTGAAGGCAATTAGATTTATCTTAAAGTACAGATGGTGTTTTCATCCGTACTTCCCACTGATGAACATGGTCTGAGGAAGGAATATGGTATTCTGGGGAGGGGGGAACCAGTGACTCAAGGAATGACATTATTGAGAAAACTTTGGATTCTTAAAACCACAATCTCTATCTACAAGAAGAGCTTCTGGCAAGATATGGGTTGCATCTCACAAAGATTGGGATAAAATGTCTTTGGAAGACATCATGTGAAAACATTTTTAACTAAATCTGGAGGGGAAATTCTGAAAAAAAGATTTAACTAAGATCCCAATAGATAAGATTATTATTATTATTTTTTTAAAAAGGGAAGATACCTAATGAGAGCAGTATGGTTGCATTCCGATACACTGATAAAAGAAAAGGACAATAGAAAGAGAGGAATATAACAAAAGCAGAATATCAGGAAGTATAGTTAGGGTTAGGAAGGCTAAGGTTCAACATGAGCCAAGGCTTGTTGTGAGTGCCAAAAATAAGAAAAAAGGTTTTTTGGGGTGTATTTGGAACAAGAAGAAAGTCAAGGAAACAATTGGCCCGCAGGTTGAAGAAGATGACATGATGCTGACGGGCAATAAGGAGAAGGCTGAACTGCTTAATTCTTTCCTTGTATCTGTCTTCTCACAAAAGGA
>NW_015411538.1:0-1923 GCF_001527695.2 Protobothrops mucrosquamatus
AATGAAGGTCTTCTATTGGGGAAACCTACAGAAGAGCCGGATCAACCAATTACCGAGAATTCTCTCCTGGAAATCTTGGATGGAATAGTCATGATGTACAACCTCAGCGTGCATCAGCAGCTTGGTAAGGTGAGCAGGATTCATTTTAGTGAAGTTCCTAATTCTGTTTCACTCTTAGAACTGGGATGACAATTCACTTAATAAAGAAACAAGGATCCATTGAGAAAGGGTGGGAAGTGCTAAATTTGTAATAATTGTTCACCTACTTTTTGCCTCATACTGTATCTTATCGTGACAGATCCATGTTATTTGATGTCTTTGGTCACCAAGAATCAGTAAAACAATAGGTATCTAATATTTTTCATTTTGAGAAGCAGAAGCTGCAGAGGATCTTAAACTCCCAAGACTAGAAACAAACCTGGCTGATAGAAAATGACTTAAAGGCAAGTAGGGTTCCAAGTGAGAAAGTAACAAGTGGAGGAAGTCATTCTGCTAGAGCAGGGCTTTTCAACCTTTTCACCCATTGTACCACTTTTAGGATATGGCAAAATCCGAGGACCACCAATCGCCTAGCAAGGTGTCAAAAACTTGATGACACCCTCCCCCAAAAAAGGAAAAAAGTGATGAAGTACAGATAGTCCTCGACTTACAACAGTTCGCTTAGTGACTGTTCGAAGTTACAATGGCACTGAAAAAAGTGCCCCCCAAGCCACAGCCGAGCAAGACACCTGCCTGCCCACCCGGCGGCGCTCTTCCTTCTGTCCGAGGTTTTCATTGTTGTGAGCATTTCTGTTGAGGATTGGCAGCAGAGGTGGGGTGAGGGGTGTTTGGTTTTTATTCCCCCTGTCTGCTGGGTGGTTGCAGCAGGTTTTGGTCACTTCACATGACCCTGAGACACTGTGACCGTCATAAATATGAATCAGTTGCTAAGCATCTGAATGTAAATCACAAGACCCTGGAGATGTTGCAATATTCCAGCTGATTGGTGCTTCTTCTGGGCTCAGCAGAAGTGCCAGGATGAGCACCGAGCTCAAGCTGGAGCCTGGCGCTGATCCTGGCGCTTCCACTGAGCCCTGACAGTCCCGAAGAAGCACTGATCCTGGCGTTTCCACTGAACCAACAGCCCTGCAGCTTCAGCCATCTCTCGCTCAGGCTTGTGCGGTGCTGCCACCAGTTCAGCTCATTCCCCTCCTCCACTACCACTTTTCTAGGATGGTCGCGTACCACCTGCCAGGTGCCAATGTACCACAGGTGGTACCCGTACCACTGGTTGAAAAGCCTTGTGCTAGAGAGCATTCTCCAGCATATTGTTTTGTTACTGTTGACAGCAGCCTGCCATCAACAGGGGTCTGTCACTATTTTGCAGTTGTCCTCAAAACGCTAATTTTGTGTACTGGTAAAAATTGGTTCTGGGCATTCCAAAATATTGCAGCTGCCAGTCTAATCACATTCAGCATTTTTGCTTTACCTTTGGTTAATATCCCATCTTTTTCTTTAATGTCTTAAGAAATCTCCAGCTGGTATTATTGACATTTAATTGTATTTCAGATGGTAGGTGTTTCTGATGATGTGAATGAGTATGCTATGGCATTGAAAGATACTGAAGAAAAGATCAGCCGATGCCCAGAAAGGGTAAGAAACTCTTCTCTGTGCTGCCTTTCCAGTTTGTTCTTTGGGAAAAGTTTGTTCTCTGAGAACAATGCTTAAGTAAATTTTCAGAGTTACGCCTGATGGACCCAGAGAGGTTCCTGACGGAGCTTGGGCCATATCCCGAGGACCTAGTTCACGATTCGGTTGAAAATCTGGCGGCGGCCTGGGAGGTGGCCGCTGCCGCAGCATTGGACCGAGTCGTGCCTTTGCGGCCTCTGACCCGGCGCAGATCTCAACTGGCTCCCTGGTTTACCGAGGAGCTGAGAGAGATGA
>NW_015411539.1:0-1923 GCF_001527695.2 Protobothrops mucrosquamatus
GGATAGAATCAAGATCACGTGAAGTATTAATACCACTTTACAATGCCTTGGTAAGGCCACACTTGGAATACTGCATCCAGTTTTGGTCACCACGATGTAAAAAAGATGTTGAGACTCTAGAAAGAGTACAGAGAAGAGCAACAAAGATGATTAGGGGACTGGAGGCTAAAACATATAAGGAACAGTTGCTGGAATTGGGCATGTCTAGTTTAATGAAGAGAAGGACGAGGGGGGACATGATAGCAGTGTTCCAATATCTCAGGGGCTGCCCCAAAGAAGAGGGAGTCAAGCTATTTTCCAAAGTGCCCGAAGGCAGGACAAGGAGAAACGAGTGGAAACTAACCAAGGAGAGAAGCAACTTAGAAGTAAGGAGAAATTTCCTGACAGTGAGAACAATTAACCAGTGGAACAACCTGCCTCCAGAAACAGTGATTGCTCCAACACTGGAAGTTTTAAGAAGAGACTGGACAGCCATTTGTCCGAAATGGTATAGGGTTACCTGCCTGAGCAGGGGGTTGGACTAGATGACCTCTAAGGTCCCTTCCAACTTTATTATTATCATCATCATCATCATCATTATTCCCCTCCGAACAGGTGGAGAAGGCAGTAAATCCAGGAACAGGAGCCTCTTCTCTGTCTCTCCTCATTGGACCCTCGGCCCAAATAGGCCCAACCGGTCTGCTGGGTCCAGGGGACATTTGCCCCTGGGTGTGCAGAACGCCCAGGCCCCGGGCGTGTGGTGTGCTCCACAAACAAGCCTTCTTCCCACACACTCCCCTCCAAGGCAACATATTCATTGTGCAATCCAGAGGTTGCTGGAAGAGTTTGAAAAACCAGAATAACCACCGTACTCCAGAGCAAAAAATAATAGTAATCCTCAACTTACAGCCATTCGGTTAGCAACCACTCAAAGTTACAATAGCACTGAAAAAAGTGACTCACAACTGGTCCTCCCACTTACAACCACGGCACACACACACCAGTCACGAGATCAGCCTGTGTTTACGACGCTGCAGCGTCCCATGGTCGTGCAAACGCCACTTGCAACTTTTTTTGCTGGCTCCCATCAAGCAAAGTCAAAGCGGGAAGCCAGATTTGCTTAACACCCGCATGATTCACATTACAACTGAGTGATTAATTTAACTATGGCAAAAAAGGTTGTAAAATCAGGGACATGTCAGTTAACAACCGCCTTGATCAGCAATGGAAATGGCAAAGCTAGCTGGGGAATTCTGGGAGTTGAAGTCCACACATCTCCAAGCTGCCACGGTTGAGAAATGCCAAGTTAGGGGAACACCAGTTTTCTAACCGCACAGGGCCCTTAGACGCGCAAGGAGACAGTGGGGGCTGCCCAGGGCCATCTGCCCTTAGACCAGGACGGTGGCTGCCAGGATCTCCCCATGGCCCTCCGTCCTGGGGTTCAAGCGCCGTCCCTCCCTTGGTCTGTTGGCCAAGACAGCCTCGAGACGCACAAAAGCTCCCCATCTGGGCCAGGCGCCTCCCTTGGAGGACATGTGGGGGGCTGCATTGACTGGAAAAAGAGTCAGGATTGAGGTGGGCAATGAGGACAACCAGTTTCATGCCAGTTCAGGGGCCCCACAAGGCCTGGCACAAAAACATCACGAAAAAACGGCCCAGCTTCAACTGCACCGTCACAGATACCATCTTGACTTTTTTGACCATACTCTGAGGCTCCCCTGTGCTTGCTTTAAGTTTATACTGCCGTCTCTTTGATCGTTGTCTTTCAAAATGTGAGCCATAATACCGAATTAGGTTGTTTCAAAGTTTAATTAACTTTTTTCAGATAGTTGCTACTGAACAAGCTACATATTCATTAACACCAAAGCTAAATTAGCAGTAACAAACAACTGCAACCAGCCTGTCAGCCGCACAGCTTAGCACATGCTCGTACAATATCATACC
>NW_015411540.1:0-1923 GCF_001527695.2 Protobothrops mucrosquamatus
GAGAGAGAGAGAGAGAGAGAGAGAGAGAGAGAGAGAGAGAGAGAGACCACTTACTTCTAAATCCCCAGCCAATCTCAAAAACTGTCAGCAAATTCCAAAGCTTAATTACTACTTCTATGACAGTTGACTAGGAAAATTGTTGTCAGAAACTTTAACAATGCTTTGAATACCGTCCATTTCTGACCATTAGGTGCCACGTATTGGCCTGAATGTTCATGGATTGAGATTGAAAGCTGAATATGTCAGTGGGTGAATGTGTGTGAGAGCAATGAATTGAGTACCTAGAAGAAGGTATTTTTCCTGCAATTGTGGATTGTTAAGAATGTGTGGACCAACAGAACAAACGGGTGAGTTTCGCTAGTAAATGACATATCAACGATCATCAGTTCACCATCTCTCAATCTCACAAGACCAAATATTCCTTATGAATGAGGTCGTGCCATTTTTGACAACGTATGTACAATTAAAATTGTCAGCAAATACATGTGATTGCTCGTTTTAATCATTCCAGACTAACAAGCAGTATATCAACAGCAGATGTAAACAGATGTAACTGCTAAATAAGACTTCAAATAAGGAACTTCATTTTAATTTGTCACCAAGTTAAATTTTTTCCAAGTTAAAATAAGTCATTTTTGTTATTATGTTTTACCTCCGGCGTGTTCGTACTGCTTCTTGACATTGTATGTGTATTCTCCCAGATTTTTGAGGAGATATACCTATTTAAATTATCTCTTGTGCAGATGACAGGAACCATTTGCGCTTCAATTTGAGATGCGGACAACACAGACTAATCCCCAACCACTTGCGCCTGTCTTCAACAGAGAAGGGACCCAGGGCAGAAAACATCCAGCAGCCAAGAAGGGTCCACAGCCATTTGGATTACTCAGGTGACCCTGAGGACACAGGTAAACCTCCAAGTGGCCTCAACAACTATCTAAAAGAATGCAAATGACCAGCTGTCTGCAAGGAGTATAAATCCTTCCATTCCCCACCATCCAGTCGGAGCTGAAGAAGCTTCTTGGATGAGAAGCGAAACGTCTTCAAAGAAAAACAAGAAAGATAGATTTGTCGTTATAGAAATGGCTAGTTATATAATAATGTGTAAAAGTAAAAAGTTGAGGCTGGAAAGTGGGATTTTTTTTATAATAAGAACTTAATTGAAATCATGATCATCAGGAACTAAGAAGTCCAAAAATATTTATCTTCCAACATGCACTACACCAATATGAGAGATTACAGTAAATAATCTTCAATGAAGAGATTAATCTCACAGTGAATTGAATTTGGGCTGGGGATAGACAGACAGACAGATGGTAGATAGATGGGTGGATGGATGGATGGAGGGAGGGAGGGAGGGAGGGAGGGAGGGATAGATAAAATTGCAAACTTACTTAGAAGTAAGCCTTGATTGATAAAGTTGTCAAATGAATAACAAAGTGTGTTGAGCAACTGGCAAAAAAAACATTGTATTTTTTTATGGTGAACAAGTCGTTTCCTTAGATGCATCAAAACGTATCAATATCTTTAAAAATATTACATAAATGTTTCTATTAATAATTTATTTTATATTAATAATTTATCAAAGTATAAAGTACAAATGAATTTAAAAAAAATAGGAAGGGGAAAGGGGAGAGAGAAGTTGTGATAAAGGGGAAAAAACATTAATTTCTGTCTCCTTCCAGTGCAGTAGAATAAAAGTAATAACGTTACAGCCTCATTATTTTTTACTTTTGCATACTCAGTATGTACTAACCATTTCTATAGCAGCAAATTAATCTGATCTGCAGAGCACAAAGTCAGATTTGTGTGTGTGTGTGTGTTTTCCAAGCACAAAATTTAGAAGTGGTTTCCAAGTAGAAATAAAATTGGATGTATTAAACAGTTAATTTGGCCACCTCTGTTAGTTCCGTTGTTTTTTCC
>NW_015411541.1:0-1923 GCF_001527695.2 Protobothrops mucrosquamatus
GAAACAAACAAAGATCCTCCCTCACCGAAAGAGCAGCCAATTCAGAAATGCGTCTGGCAGAGGTCACTGCCACCAGAAAAGCCACCTTCATAGATAACAGATTGAGATCGCATGAGCGAATAGGCTCAAAGGGTGACCCGGTAAGGGCCTGTAAAACCTTTGACAAATCCCAGGAAGGATAGCGATGAACCGTTGGAGGCTTTATATTAGCTGCTCCTTTAAGAAAGGAACGGATCATAGGGTGGTGAGCAAGAGAGGAAGCGTCGTCGCAAGAAAGAACCGTGGCTAAAGCCGCCACCTGTCTCCTAAGAGTACTAGGAGACAGCCCTTTGTCCATCCCGTCCAGCAAAAACTGTAGGACCTGAGGTACAGTGAGAGATGAGAATTGTACCTGATGCTTGGACATCCAAGATGTAAAACTCCTCCAAGTAGAGTCATAAACTCTATTCGTGGAGGGACGTCTAGATGCCTGGATGATATCAATGACCCTCGGAGAATAAGCCTCCGTAGTCAAACGTCTCCGCTCAATTGCCATACGGTTAGTTGTAGCCATTGAGGATCGGGATGGCTGAGCGCCCCCTGAGTGAGTGCTATCCGGTCTGGAGGTATCCGCCACGGGGTGGCTACAGATAGGCCTATGAGATCTGCAAACCACGGGCGTCTCGGCCAATGAGGGGCTATGAGAACGACCTCCGCCCGCTCCCGCAGAATTTTGCGGATGACCGCTGGAAGAATAGGAAGCGGAGGAAAAGCGTAAAGAAGGCCCCGGGGCCCCGGGATGCGTAAGGCATCCACTCCCTCCGCCCCTGGAGACTGAAAGCGGGAGAAAAACCTTGGAAGTTGGGAGTTCTTTTCCGAGGCGATCAAGTCGAGGACTGGGTGTCCCACTCTGCGAGATATGGCTAGGAACAGGCCTGGATCCAGACGCCATTCTGAATGATCCACCGTCGCTCTGCTGAGAGCGTCTGCCTGTTGGTTGATCTCCCCCGAAATGTGATCCGCCCTTATCGATAACAGATTGGCTTCTGCCCAAGAACAGAGCAGTGTGGCCTCTGTCATCAGAGCGCTTGATCTGGTGCCCCCTTGGCGGTTCACGTGAGCTTTGGCCGCAATGTTGTCCGTGAGGACAAGTATGTGTTGGCCTCTCACCTTGTGTTTGAAGTGACGCAACGCCAGATGGATAGCCCGGAGCTCCAGCCAATTTATGTTGTGTGCCAGATCCTCCTTTGACCATCTCCCCTGGGCCATCTGAGACTGGAGGTGAGCCCCCCAGCCAAAGAGACTGGCGTCCGTGGTGAGTACTATCCGTGACTGTTCCCTGAATTTTGAGCCTTTGTTGATTGCTCGAGAACGCCACCACAGGAGGGAACGTGCTACTAGGGGAGTCAACCGCACCAGTCTGTTGGAGGATGTTAACTTCTTCCTCTGAAAAGGGAGGAGGAACCATTGCAGGGCTCTCGAATGAAGTCTGGACCAGGGCACAATGGCGATGCAAGAGATCATCTTGCCTAAGAGCTGGGAAAGGGTGAGGAGTGAGACTGACCTGGTGCGTTGTACCAGTTGGACAAGAGCCCTGAGGCTGGCTATGCGATCCGGTGAAAGATAGACCATGCATTGGGTCGTATCTATTACTGCTCCAAGATGAAGAAGCCGTGTGGATGGAACCAGTTGACTTTTGGGGAAATTCACTAAGAATCCATGATCCTGTAGTACCTCTATAGCGTGGGTTACCTCTGACTGCGCCGCCTGGACCGACCTTGATTGTATGAGGATGTCGTCCAGATAACACTGGATCCGTATGGACTCCAGTCTGAGGTGAGCTGCCAGGACCGATAGAATCTTTGTGAATACCCTCGGGGCGGATGAAAGGCCAAACGGAAGTGCCCTGTATTGATAATGATAAGATCCGTAACAGAATCTGAG
>NW_015411542.1:0-1923 GCF_001527695.2 Protobothrops mucrosquamatus
ATTAGACTTCTTACTAAACAGTACTGAAAAAATGCTGAGAAGGAAAAAAAATCTTGAGAAGTGAAAATGGTGTACGTCTCTACTTCTGTTTCTATTTTTATTTTAAATGAAATACTGTGTGCATATATAAGAAAATGGAGCTGTTGATTCTCCTACAATGTAGATCCTAAGCAACAGCGGTTCAGGAACATCTAATCTGAGGTGGCAAAGGAATGGCAAAGAAAATAATTCAGGGAGTAATAAAATAAATGTTTTTGTATGTGTATTGTATGTATATATGTATGTATGTATGTATGTATGTATATACATAGGCATATATGTACTGTCTATCTATCTTCTATCCTCTATATCTATCTCACTATATTAAGCCTATGTAAATTGGTGAAAAGAGCAAATTTCTTGGGAAAGAGTCCCATATATTCAACTTTCAGCTACCGCTCTTGCCTGGGGCTCCTTTTTCCATGGCATTCACAAAACTCATTTCTTGGCTTGGTTGAAGTTGGTTGGGGATCACAGATGCCCAGTACTCCCCACCCATTTGGAAGATGGTACATCTGCTAGGTATTTTTTGTCTTGTTTTTTAGTATGTGTTTCTTGAAGACAGATTATATCAGCATTAAGTTTTCTCAAATAATGAAATACTTTTTTACGTTTAGATGGGGCATTAGCCCTGTTGATATTCCATGTAATAAGTTTACTTTCCATCTTTAAATGAAACATCAGATTCCTGTATGGACAACTCAGTCATCTCTTCTTCAATGTCCATTTTTGGAAGCTGGTCTACTTTTGAAGACTTATCCATTTCCATCTTATCACCTAGTTCTGAAATTAATTCATATCTACTCAAAATCTCCTTGGCTTTATCTATGGAATTCGGTCAAAATCTTTGTTTCCGGTATGTGTCACCCCCTCAAGCTTATCCCAACAAAAGGGAAAAATGAATTGGAAAGCCTACTGTGCGGTAGTAATGAACATATTATTGCTAAAGTTTACAAAATATTATTGAATTTATATCTGGAAAATGAACAACTAAAACATTGTATGATTCAGTGGGCGAGGAATTTTGGGTATAATATAATGCTTGAACAATGGGAAAATATGTGGAATAAAGGATTAAAATTTATATTAAATTATAATCTAAAAGAAAACTTTTACAAGATGATGTACTGCTGGTACTTAACACCAGACAAGTTATCAAAAATGTATAAAGGTATTTCAAATGAATGTTGGAAATGTAAAGGTAAAGCGTTGATGTTTTATCATTTAGGGTGGATGTGTGATAAAGAAAATATTGGAGTAGGATTCATATGTTAATACAGAAAATTCTTAAACTAAATATAGAAAGGAAACCAGAGACTTTTCTCTTGGGGCTAATGGACACAGACCTGGGAAAAAATATGGAACTTTGATGTTATATATCTTGACAACAGCAAGATTACTTTACGCTCAGAAATGGAAGACTACATCAATTCCTACAACAAAGGAATGGTTACAAAAATTGATGGAGCCAGCAGAGATGGCTAACTGTCTGTACTGATTAAAGAAAAAAATATGAATATTTTTATTGCCACGTGGAAACCGCTTCTAGATTTTGTGCTTGAGATGGGAAAAAAAATGAAAATTTGATAGTTGGCTTTACCAATTATCAGTGATGGCAAACCTTTTAGAGATTGAGTGCCCAAACTGCAACCCAAAACCCACATGCGTCGTCGGGTGCCGGGTGGGCAGTGGCGGATTTAGTAGTTAGGAGGCCCGAGGCGCAAACAAATTGAGGCCCCCTCACGCTTGAAGAAAAACAATATTATGAAACTATGAACTTTATTTGGCAAACAGCATTTTCATATCAAATAAGCCATCTCAAACACGTAAGCGCGCGTAAAGAGGGGGGCGAAGCACAAGCAAACGAGCCGTCGCCTCAGCGCC
>NW_015411543.1:0-1923 GCF_001527695.2 Protobothrops mucrosquamatus
TGACACAGTATAAAGCAAAGGATTATTTTTATTTCCAAGACTGTCTCTAGGCCTGATGTAGTTTCCATGAGCAGTTCTAAAGAATAGTAATAATGAGTAACTGTAACTCAGTTCTTTGTTTGGCATTGGCCCCTGCATAGAAAAAAAAGACAAAGGTAAATTGCTTGTGATTGAGATTCTGGAGAGCTTGAAGAAGTTGATGGAGAGCAATTGAATCATTTTGCCTTTTGATGAATAGATGGATTGTTTGGTGATTGGATATGCCAGCATAGCCATAATATGTACATCATAGCTTCTTAGACCTCAAAGAATTTAGTATGGGTATAGAAAAGCATTATGTTTTTTTATACATTATGCTAAGCCACATTTTATTTAACCAATTTACAGAATAAACCACCTGGTTAGCTTCATATAAATATAACCATGGCTTCCAAACCACAGTTGTGGGGTTCATGTAATATACCAAGCCAATATCAAATAAGCTACATTTTTGACTCATTATGATGTGTGAGACTAACCAGTATCTCTCCTCTCTGGAAAGCCCTCTTCTTTCCCTTATAGAGACTAGTAGGAATAAGAGCAACAAAATCATCTCTCTGGACCTGGACGTATCATGTAGGCCAGGAGTTCCAACCTTGGCAACTTTCAAGACTACCAGTGTAATCCCAATTTCCACAAAACATTACTGAAAAACAGTCGCTTTATATTAATGAATTATTAGCTTTTTTTCTGTTGAAGAAGGAAAATATGTGTGAGACTAAAAATGAGAAACTCCACAAGAACATGTCATGTTTGGTAGATAATAGCTCTCTGTGCTGCCAAGGTCAGTATGAGGTTGGGCTGACTCCCCTGTAGCTGAGATTTGGGCAAAAAATAATTTAGCAACATGTTGAACTCAGCCAATTTTTCAAAATCTGGTTTTCATTCATGATCACAACATTCTTTCCTTGTTTATGCCATTCCCCTTCCCCTTTCCCATGTGCTAACACACATCACTTACACTGTTCTTAGTTCTGATCTGTACCTTAACTCCTAACTACAACCTTGAACTTAAGGAACTGAATTAACTCAACCTTGATCAGCACAAATAAATAGTAAACATAAGAACCATTGTGGCTTCTTAGTGCTTTGGTGATACTTGTGTTCATTCTTGGAGACATGTTTCATTCATGCTTGATATTGCTGAGTTAATGCACTTGAAATCTATCAGTGCACTTCCTTCAACAAATGGGTCACTCTCATAATGCCAAAGGAATCAAGATTTCATAGTGCAGCTATTTTTTCATTCCAGGACTCCCTGTTCTAGAAACAGGCATGGGGGAATGAAAGAAAAACACTGTGCCTCTAATGAACAGGGTTTTGATAGTAAAATGCATGTATCTTTAGGTGAAACGAAGCAGCACTTTGAACAGCAGAGAATGGCATGCAGTGGACTCAGGCCACAATTCTACCTACGCTTTCTAATCTTCCTAATCAGCAATTGCATTGTGCCTATACACAGTACTAGAAGAGAACCTCAGAGCAGTGCTTTGTGAAAGGCACACAGAAAAATGCTACCTTAAAGCAAATATCTATATAGAGAATTTCTACGGCTGCCCAACTTGAACTCTGTCTGGAACCCTTTAAACAAATCCCTGCAGAGCCCTGAGGATGTCATTCCTGCAGAAAATCTCAGGTTTTGAGAATGAAATATTGTTACCGAGTTTTTTTTTAAACTATGGTAAATATAATTTTGCTGTGTGCACATTTAAGACAAAAATCTTGTTTTTTAGAATATATATCCTAATTCAAATACTACATATATTTTCAAAAGAAGAAGGGAAATTCAGGAGCTACTAGAATGATTATAATTTGGATTTAATGTAGCTGCCTGTTCTCCAGTGTATTTGCTTATGGACTGTATATGCCTACCTCCAGCTATAC
>NW_015411544.1:0-1923 GCF_001527695.2 Protobothrops mucrosquamatus
GGATTCTTTCCATCCTGCTGCTCCAAACTCAATGGGCACTTCCTTCTAAGCTTCCCAGAGACCGGCTGGGACACCAGGAGCATCAGAAGCAGAAGCAGGAGCTCCATCATTCATGGGGCTGAATCAATCCCCTTCCTGTCTCTAAACAACAAGAAGAGCTAGAAGAATCCAAACAACCCTCACGAGATGGAAATGCCAGTGGCTGTCCTGATTCAGACAGAGACAAGCTGAGCTTCACGTGGAGAGAAAGGCACCTGCCCATCCCCTCAGCCTTGTGCAAAACACTCAGCACGACTAGAGGCGTCTATCTTTTTCTGAGGCAAGGTCCCTTCCACGCTGCTTCAGTCTGATGTTTACATCCAAGGCAGCCACTGGAGGCCTCCAAGACCAGGATGGTGATAATTACAGTAAGAAGCAACTTTTCCTCTGGGGATCCTACGCTTCTTTCAGGGCTGCATCTTCAGAGGCACAGCTTTTAGGACAATGCATTGGTGAAAAATCACAGATACAGCCCTATTGGGGCATGTTCTATCTATGGCATTGTGGTCCTTCCCATCAGGATGTGTCCAGAAAGTGACACTGGAGGAAGGTAGTTCAACACCCAGGAAATTGTCTTCTCCTGCCCTTCAACATGGTGTATGTCTATGGAGATTCTCAGTCATCCAGGTCATAGTTATCCCAAAGATGCTTTTTCACAAGGCAACTGGACTTTCTTGTTTTTCTGAAGACATTTCACTTCTCATCCAAGAAACTTCTTCATCTCTGACTGGATGGTGGGGAGTGGAAAGATTTATACTCCTTGCAAACAGCTGGTCATTTGCATTATTTTAGAAAGTCGTTAGTGCTACTTGGAGGCTTATCTGTGTCTTCAGGGTCACCTGATTAGAATAGGATAGGGTGCTGGGTGGGCATGACCGACTGGGTGGGCGTGGCATCAATGGTCACAGCTGACTGGGTAGGCATGGCCATGGTGTGTGTGGCTACCTCAATGATGTTTGTGGGGAGGGACGCTTGTGGTGGCCGGGTAGGGTTGGGGGAGATCCAGGCGGGTCTCTGGTGGGTGGGGCGGTGGAGGCTCGTCCTGTGGGGTGAGGCGAGGCGAGGCAGGGTGGGTGGGTGTGCCAATTGACGCGGGGCAAGGCACAGCAGGGGCTGGAGCAGCTGCTGCCTGACACCATCAGCCCACACACACAAAGAGGCCAGCGAGTGCATGGGGGCCGCCAGTGTCCGTCAGCAGCCACAGCCTCCTGCATCATGGCAGCCCCATCAGCGTGAGCAGAGACAGCCCCAGGACAGCTGGGAAGGAGCCCTCATCTGGTGCGGGTCCTATCTACACGGTGGCTCTGACGGGGGTGGCTGCTGCTGCTCTGAGTCCCTTGACTACCCACCAAACAGAGAAGCAGGAGGCGACGGCAGTGATCCCTGCATTGCCAAGCCCGGCCGGCCGCAGATCTGGAAGCAAAGCTATGCCAACCATCCTTGTGCTGGTGGGGGCAGTGGCGGGGGAAGGTGAGCTGTGGCATACGCCCTCCCTTCCCCACCCTGCCCAGAGGTGCATGTGGGACAATGCAGCGGCAGCGGCAAAGGGTGCCCGCATGACAGATCCTGCCTTCCCCTGCCGCCGCCACCAGTGTGAGGATGGTCGGCAGAGCTTCGCTTCCGGATCTGCTGCCTGACACTATCGGCCCCCACACACAGAGGCCAGTGAGCGCATGGGGGCCGACTGTTGTGGCTCTGTCCAGTGGGTCCCTCTCATCAGAGGAGGAAGGCTCTGAACATGACGGAGAGGAGATGGCTAGGTCTCCCTCTCCCGGCCCTTCCCCTCTGGTGCAGCCTTCGGTGCCTTCCGACAGCGAGGAGTTTGGCCAGGAGCCCGGTGTTTCTGGGATTGGCCAGGAGCCCGGTGTTTCTGGACTTGGCCAG
>NW_015411545.1:0-1923 GCF_001527695.2 Protobothrops mucrosquamatus
CCCCCCCCCCCCCCTCTCTCTCTCTCTTTCTTTCTTTCTTTCTTTCTTCTCAAACCAAATCTGACCATTACTTTATTTCTCAGGCTGTTAGTCACAGCCAACATAACCTTTGGAACTGGGAAAATATTATCATTCTAATAACATAGTTCTTACTTTGGAGGATATTCTAACTTTGAAACTTAATTAAACAAATGGTTGTAAGTCAAGGACTATCTGTAAGTCCATTGGGGGAAGCACACCTCACAGTTCAGGGTATGATATGCAGATGATATCTACTGATAGAAGACAATATTTATAGCTCAGGGTTGAACTGTGTGTCCTTGGTGCACTGATGGGAGCTACGAATATTGTCTTCTATCAGTAGGTGTTCATTATTCAGCATTTTCATTAGTAAGCACTGATGATGTTACCTAGTTTGGTAATGAAAGATCTGCAAGAAACCAACCAAGCTCAGAGGATCCTATATATGATAACTAATTTTATATCACCACCGCAGGGTATAGAGGAGTTGCTTTGATGTTTTTTTCCCAGTGCTTGAAGTCTGTCAGGATCTGGATTGGACAACAAAGGCTGAAGTCTTCAAGCCAAGTTGGTGATACTATTTGCCCATTGAGGTTTCCATAGGTAGTCCTTGACATTACCACAGCTGAGCCCGAAATTTCCATCACTAAGCAAGACAGATGTTAAACAAATTTTGCCCCATTTTACAACTTTTCTTGCCATAGTTGTTAAGTGAATCACTGCAATTTTTAAATTAGTAATATGATTGTTAAGTGAATCTGGCTGCCCCATTGACTTTGCTTGTCAGAAAGTAGCAAAAGGTGATCACATGACCCCGGGACGCAGCAACCATCATAAACACAGGCCAATTGCCAAGTGTCCAAATTTTGATCACCTGACTGTGAGGCTTCAACAGTTGTGTAAAAAACAGGATTTTGATGGCCAAATCTGACCTTAGGTTCTGCTTCAGTACATTCCCTCCAATAAGCAACTGAGTTGGAAGATCATTTAATAGCAATAGAACTTTAATAAAGAGGAATTTCTCTATTAAAGAGAGAAATGGCTTACATTTAGTTTTATAGTTAGCCTAACAAATGGCTTACATTTAGTTTTATAGTTAGCCTAACAAAGAACTTCAGAGTAAAAGTTGATTGGTGTAGAAATAATCACCTGTCCAGTTGCATCATAAGAATTAAAGCATCCAAGAATACGTGAGCATAGTGTGGGAAGTCAGCCACCCCCCCCAGAAGGAAACATTAAAAAGGAAGAATATTATGTTTCCTCAAAGAATCTTAAAAGAGGCAGTAAAGCATGCCCAGTTTTCTTAATAGCCCCAAGTCTCCCTCCCCCAAGCAGAAACCAGCTCTATAGAAATGCAGATGTAAATACTGTAATCCATTCAGGAAGGTTGGAGGCCTCCAGCTAGAAACTTAGGAAGACAAAGACACCTAAAATCTACATACCCCACCCAAACTCTAAGAGGACATAATAGGATTAACCCACAGATGCAAAAGGGCACACTCAGACTCAGGTCAAAAGTACATGACACAGGAAAAGAAAGCCTCAAACAGAACAGGAAACAACCTCAAGAGCCACAGAGGGTATAAAAACCCATCTCTACATGTGCTCGCTCTCTTTTCTTCCATTGCCATCTTCCTATCTGGCTCTCCTCTTCAATAAACTGCAACCTTCTTTCTAAAGCAGTCGCCTTGTTGTTTATTCCCGGCTTGGACTGAACCATGATGAAGACTTTACCTTCAACAATAGCCATCAAAAAGAGCATTTTATGAAGTAGAAAAAAGGAAAACGTTAGCATGGGAAATCCCACAGAGTTTGTTGCAAAAAGATACTATTTCACCTAAGTTGAAACTTCTTAGATTGCACAGTTGAATAAAGTTTTTGTTATTCAGCCTGAGAAAGTTC
>NW_015411546.1:0-1923 GCF_001527695.2 Protobothrops mucrosquamatus
GTGCAGGTGCCATAAAATGTATACCCAACCGTGAATTAGACAAATATTTTTGATCTTTAGCTGTAATATGAGTTTCTTGTAAACAAACAACATCATTTTTATGTTGTTTCAAATAATAAAATATCTTTTTTCTTTTCTGTGGAGAATTCAAACCATTAACATTCCATGTCAGGAACCTTGCCATCTTTAGTGGCAGCGATCCTCTGGAACGCTCCTTGTAAATCAGCTGTTACTGATTTCTTTGGCCTCGCCCCTCCCACTGGCTCCGAGATGACTTGCTGTGCAACAGAAATGCCCTTCCACAGCCATATTCTTCTTCTTCTTCAAGTTAACATAAAAAGCGAAGAAGATTCTTTAATTCTAGAGTTAAGGTTTCAGTTCAATCAATTTTAAATCCTCCTGGTAGGCTCTGTCTGCCTGTAAAATTCAACTCACGCTTTCCTGGAACGGCAGAGGCTGAATCCACGTCTGGCTTTGTTTCAACGAAGGCAGCCTGAAGCACGGAGAAATCCCTGACTCTGGGGGAACTCACCTTAGTCCTCACCACTGTCAAAATACGAGGGCTAGGGAGCTCTACCCCTATCAGGGAAGCTCACCCCTCCCCCTTTGCCCGGGGAAGGGGATTCCGAGCCGCGGAACAGCTGTTCCTGCAGCTCTTACGTGTCTTCAGGGCAGACAGCTCACAGAGAAGCTGCCATCGGCACCGCGACTCAACCGGAAGCTCCAATTCCCTCACTCTCTTGATCAAGTTTCTCTTTCTTTTCTACTGTTTGTATAGTTGCTTCCTCAGCTGCTGCTTCTGTTTGTTTCTGATCTTTTCTCTCCTCTTGTTGATATTGTACTCCTTCATTTAAGAATGCTTGGTTTCTTTCATCAAAGTCTTGTGCCTTCCAAACTGAATCCAGTCGATATCTTGTATTATTCTAGTTGATTAAGATCCCTTCTGGCATTAACCATCTGAAGTTTATACCTTTTGCAATTAGCTTTGTAGTTAAGAAGTGATATTGTCTTCGGGTGTCTCTTACTCTCTTGGGGATCTGCTTTAACACCACAATTTCTTTATTCTTCTATTGTAATGGCTCATCTCTAACTTTTCTCAGTATTTCATCTCTTGTTGTTTTCTTTATGAATCTTACATGAACTTCTCTGGGTAGTTTATATTTCCTTGCATAGCTTGAATTCATTCGAAATATTTCATATATCTCCATTTGTATCTCTGCTTGGTCTGCTTTCAAAGCCTCTGCTAGAAGATCAGTAATCACAACTGCTATATCTTCTTCTCTGTCTTCAGGAATATTTTGAAATCTTAAATAGTGTTCCACTTTCTCCATTTCTAAAATTGCTACCACTCCTTCTAGGTTTTGATTTGCTTGTTCTAATTTTTCATTTTCTTGTATTAGTACTTCCATTTTTTTGTCAATATCATCTGATTTATTTTCCACTTTCTGAATTCTTTGTTCATTTTTAACAATCATTTGCTGGTGAACTTCAAATTGTGTCTTTATATCCAACATTTGTTCATTTAATTTATCAAAATTACTTTTTGTCTCTTCATGGTTTCTCTGTATTGATTCTTGAATTAATTTTAATGTGGTTTCCATCTCAGTTTGAGCAGTGCTTATTTTCTCACGCTGCAGATGTCAACGCTGCTAATATTGAATATTCTTGCTTTGACAATATATGCAAAACTGTCTGGTATTTTTAGAGTTAAATCAGGTGACAGCGAAAGGGGAGGAGAATATAAGGAAAGCCCGGGAAAAAGAAACGGAAGTGAATCTTTGCCCTCCAAGTTAATTGGAAGATGTGAATCATGACCCCAAAATAGGGGAGGGGAAATGCCTGGAATGTTATGTGCAAAGGAAGGGAAATTCAGATCTTAGCATTCCACCATGCCGTGCTGACACTCTGTAATACTAATAAAGG
>NW_015411547.1:0-1923 GCF_001527695.2 Protobothrops mucrosquamatus
GTCAAGTTTTACCTACAATAGAGGACTGGAGAGTGAAGGTTTCGCATCTTGCTGAAATGGCAAAGATTTCGGCTTATTTGAAGGATCATTCAAATGAACAATTTTTATCAATATGGAGAAGATGGATTGTTTATATTCAAAATAAGCATAGAATGGTGGAATATAGGTTAGGTTTTTAGATAAAAAAATTTTTTTTCTTCTTTTTATATATATACATATATTTCACCTACCTAAGTAGAATTATATTTTGTGGAGCTAGGGATATTAGTATAAGGTTACCTTTAGATGAATAGTATCCTGGGATTAGGTTCGGGAAGTCCGGGTGGGGGGTGGGGGGGGTTCTTTTTTTCAATTATGATGTACTTGTGATTGCTTTTTCTTCTTATGTTGAAAATAATAAAAAAAAATTTGAAAAAAAAAAAAAAAAAAGAAGAGTGCAAATTCTAATTTCACAAATAGTATGCAGGGCCATCAGTTGCTTGGAGATAAACATTATTTTTCCTGCTCTCTCTCACTGAAAGAAATATATTAGGATTACCCTGCTGAGTTTGCAACCTCCAGAAGCACTTTTTCTTCTTTCTCTAGCTGTTTCCAGATAACCACTATGTTTGCTTTGTGGACAGGTTTTCCATAATTCATATATCTCTAAGATTAATAAAACTCTCTAGAAGCTGCTTTTTAACCTTCTCTCCTAATTCTGCTTTTGCAACACTGTTATTGTTCAAAGCCAAGATTTTATACACCAAAACAAGGAATGTTCAAGTTGAGATTAATTTATTTTATTAACAGTGAATATCCCCCTAAAGGAGTAATATAGGTTTGAAGACCAAGCAGGATATCTGTCATTAGAAAAACACTAATCATCGCCGGCAATATTATTTGTTTGCTTAATAGAATTATATCATGCCTTTTCTCCACTTTCTGAAGAGGTTAGGCATAGCAGTTCTTCCTTCAGTTTTTCCTACAACATCATATCTTTGGGTAGGTTGGACTACAAATGACACACCCAAAGTCATACAGTGAATTTCATGGATGGAAGTTGATTTCCCTGGTTCCAATTCAACCACTATATTGTATTGCTCTCTATTAATAAAATAGAACAGAATCCAATGCATCACCCCACAAACTCATTGCAATGCTTAATTCATTCTTCACATTAAAGATTCAAGTAGATATCTGGAACCTTTTGTGGTAGACATCGAAATAGATGTTTTAGCAATTTTTGTCATTTTTAAATAACAAAAAAGGGGGGGGAGAGAAGTACGTAAGTGGTATAAGTAAGTTCTATTAAAATAAAGTATAACTGGAAACATATGTAAAAGTGACTGAACATAGTACCTTCAGACCAGTATAATGAATCTATTCCCTTGGTAATGTCCAGGACTATCCAGTCATGATGGTAGAGATCTAAAAGCCCTCCTAGCCATGCCTGCCTCCTTGTCTTCAAACAGGAGCTGAGAGACCAGGAAGATCCACAGATTGAACACTGGGTCTGTCTGGGGCAATGCAGCTCCATCTAGAACCAGAGATGGGAGAGCCTTGACTCCAGAGAGTCCAAATATCCATAGCAAGTCTATCTTCCTAGGGCTGAATGGAGCCTGTATTGACCCATCCAATCCCCAACAACTCACAGACACTGGGATAGGACATCCACTGGGATAGGACATCTGCAGCATCACGGGGCCTGTGGTAGAGATAAAATTTTGGTGTCATTTGCATACTGTTTTATTTATTTATTTATTTATTTATTTATTTATAATTTAATTTATACCCCGCCCTTCTCCTCATGGGACTCAGGGCGGCTAACAGCCTCATAAAACTACAATACAAATACAATAATTAAAAGCCGAATTAAAAAGAAATATTTAAATAGGCCGATCAATTAAAATTATCCTTAAAAATCCCCTGAAACTTTAAAATCAT
>NW_015411548.1:0-1923 GCF_001527695.2 Protobothrops mucrosquamatus
CTTGCACTAAAGCCATGTTGCTAGCAACAGTTCCATGAGTTACGTTTTGAGCCAATGAATGGAATCACCCTTTAGAGTAAAGGCAGAGAAGATCAGCACAATTTAAATCTGGATATGTTCCATGATGACTTCCGTGCATATGTAAACCAGAAGCTGAAGTTCCTCAAGGCATCTTCACCCACTTAGTAGTTTCAAATTGAAATGCTTACAATGTCAAGATCTGAGAGTCTATCCCTTGGCCTGGTGAGGGTTTGAAAATCACCCAGGTCTCTTATGTCCAACTCTCCTTATCAAGAACTCTCTCCCAACACATGATAGGGCATACGAAGAGACGAAGGTGGGAACTGGTCTAATTTGTTACATGGAGCCCTACAGTGTTCACTTCTATAGAAAAAAGGATTTAGGAAAAGCAATTAAGACTGACGCATAAGTGGCCTAGATGGGCAGAAAGACCCCAGTCACCCAAAAGATTTAAAGCAGGGTTTCCCAACCATGGCAAGTGGAAGGAGAGCGGACTTCAATTGCCAGAGTTATCAGCAATGGCTATGGCGGCAGTGGAATTGTGGGAGTTGAAGTCCATAGACCTGGAAATGGTCAAAGTTGGGAAACCCCGATCAAGAACCTAAATCAAGAAAGGCAGGCGTCAAACGTTCCGACAGCAGGTTTTTGTAACTGCAAAACCGAACGGCTGATTGGCCTGAGGATGACAAGTGGACAGGGGTCCCTGTTATCTTCTAATTCAGATTCAGAACTAAAGTTAGGAGATGCAAGCAAGTAATGAAATGGGTGTCGTTTGAATTAATTAATGAACAGCGGCCGCCTGGTCTGCTCTGACACCTTGGGGAATCTTAGCAACACCCTTAATAATATCCAGAGTCGCTTTGTTTTCCCCCCCCTAAATTTGCAGTGGATTAACCCCAAAAAAACCAGGTTGAAAGCCCGAGTCCCGTTGCTAGAGAAGCAAAAAAGCTACAGAGAAAATCCTAAAACAGACATGTCAAACACAAGGCCCAGGGGCCGGATGCGGCCTGCGAAGTGGTTTCATGTGGCCCGCGAAGCCATCCTGGAAACAGTGAGGGAACGGCCCCCGCTGTCTTGGACCTGGCCCAGGCCGGCCGGGAGCCAATGTACAATTTTGTGGTGGCCATCTATGCTGAAACGCATTCAGTCTTAGCTCCACAAGGCCGTCTGGAAACAGCGAGGAACCAGCCCCTGCCGCGTCGGCCCTGCCCCCTGAGTGCATACTGGGGAGGTGTCACCCTTTGTGAGGACTGAAGAAATGCACCATGCCTTGGTGCTTGCCCTGGTCCCACCCCCTTCTGCCAGAGACCCTCAGATCTGTCCCACTCCTGCCCAGGCCCCCACAGGCACCCTTGACGCGAACGATGTAGAGCTGGCCATGCCCACCCAGTAGGCTGTGCCCACCCTGGCCACACCCCCCCGAGGGCAACTGCAATGCTGATACGGCCCTCAATGAAATTGAGTTTGACACCCCTGTCCTAAAAGGAAGTGGATGGCCCAGTATGGAAAATTATCTTTTCTACGCCCAGCCTTAGCAGGAAGTTCTGCAACAGAAGGCAGTTGTATCAATATGCATTTTGACATGGAGCATATTTGGCTCGATCTATAGCTATAGAAGTGAACATTGCAGGGCTCTGTGTAACAAATCAGACCAGCGTTTCTCAACCTCCGCAGCGTTAAGATAGGTGGACTTCTCCTCCCACAATTCCCCAGCCAGCCTGGTCCATCTGCAATGGGAACCTTGCCCATCTGCAATTCTCCTGCAGCTGTAAGCCTCACGCTGAGATGCTAAATTTGCTTTCCTGATCCATTTCTTCTGATGGAATGCTTGGATGACAGAAGTTTACTTTGTGATTTGTGTTCCTTCATGCCCTGGGAGAAAACGCAAATAGACCAGGAGAA
>NW_015411549.1:0-1923 GCF_001527695.2 Protobothrops mucrosquamatus
AACCCATTTGCTGATGCTCTCGTTAGAGATAAAATTAAATTCCCCCAAAATTAATCACCCCCCTCTCTTTCGGCACAAAACTCTGCCTCTCTGTCCGCTGGATTCTGTTTGCATAAGTGCGTTTTTGTCGTCCTTTATAGAATGAGACTTCACAATTGAGAGATGATATTCTACCTTGACATTTTGACAAAGGTTGGGCTGCTCTGTTTGGGAGAGGTGTAATTTCACCTGCACTACCCCCATGAAACTCTCTTTGATTAGAAAGTCGCAACGTGACATCCAAGCTAGTTCTTTTGACCTTCGTATCCTTGGCAGGTAAGGATCTTGAAAAAGGGAACATGAACAACAACCCTTAAGGATATGGGGGAAGGAGGAGGAGGAGAAGGGTTGGTGAAGAAGGAAAAGGGGTAATGGAGAAGGAGAAGGTGGTGGAGAAGGAGAAGGAGAAGTGGTGGAAAGGAGAATTGGTAGAGGAGAAGAAAGGATGGTGAAGAAGGAAAAACAGAAGGAAGAGGAGAAGGAGAAGAAGGGATGGTGGAGAAGGAGAAGCAGAATGTGGAGGAGAAAAACGAAAAGAAGAGATGGTGGAGAAGGAGGAGAAGGAGATACACATCTCACTTCATGATGTGCATAACTTGTTCATCAGACAGGAAAATGCAAAAAACATTGTTTACATGACAGCTGAAACATCCGCACCTTTTCAGAACAGGTCAGAAGAATATTTATGTACAGGGGGGGAGCAAAATATTTGTCTAGCAAGTTGGCAAAAGCAGCAGCAGACCTCCGCTATGATTACCTCAAACATAGTATTTTTCCAGCACGCCACAAACAACAGCATCCGATCAGGCTGTTTTAGCATAAGATCAAAAGATCAGAGCTATGATTGGGACAGAGCGTCTTTCTACACAAAGGGGGCCTGTTTTGCTGTAAAAACAGTCCATCACGAACCAATCTCAGCAGGAGCCCCGAGTAACACCTCCTTTATAAAAAGCACTAATAGCAGGGGCAAAACCAAAGGAAGGCCAGCCTGACACACGAGATCAGTAACAGTTTGATGCCGGAAAAATGATCCTGCTTTTATTTTAAAACAAAACAAAACAGGCTTCGTTCATGCTGAATGAAAAAAAAAAATATCAGCTTGATTGCAACCAACGAGAGAATTCAGAGAAATTGTCACGGCTGGTGCGTACTGCTTTTAAACTTATTTAGCAATGAGGGGATCAAGAGCATCTAGCAGGACTTTCCAGAAGGACACATCCACTTGGAACTTCTGCCTCAGGGTTTAAAAAACAGCTGATTTATGGAGACTGTGACCTCAACCTGACAGTCTCCAAGGGACCGCTGCAGGAGCTGTCGTTCCTTGCGTTTAATGGTACCTACACATGATGGAGATGTCGGCCTCACAGTTACCATGACTGCCAGCAGCCCTTGGAGAATCATGCAACCCAGCAGTTCAGCCACAATTTAAGCCATGAAAACTGTGCAAATCCGTCTTCTGCAGAGACTCTTTGTAGCTCTCAAAACGGAGGACCTCTGAAAGCAGAATTACAGAGTTGGAAGGGACCTAGTCCAATTTCCTCCTCAAGCTGGAAACTCTATACCATTTCAGACCAATAGCCATCCAATCTCATCTTAAAAACCTCCAGTGTTGGAACACCCACAACTTCTGAAGGCCTGGACTACTGTAACGCTCTCTACATGGGGCTCCCCTTGAGGAGCACTCCGAGGCTTCAACTGGTCCAGAATGCGGCCGCGCGGGCGGTGTTGGGAGGGACTCGTCGCTCCCATGTAACACCGTTGCTGCGCGAGCTGCACTGGCTGCCGGTGGCTTTCCGGGTGCGCTTCAAGGTGTTGGTTATCACCTTCAAAGCGCTCCATGGCATCGGACCTGGATATCTCCGAGACCGCCTTCTGCCGCAGATT
>NW_015411550.1:0-1922 GCF_001527695.2 Protobothrops mucrosquamatus
GGAAACTAATCAAGGAGAGAAGCAACCTAGAACTAAGGAGAAACTTCCTGACAGTTAGAACAATTAACCAGTGGAACAACCTGCCTCCAGAAGCGGTGAATGCTCCAACACTGGAGGCTTTTAAGAAGAGACTGGACAGCCATTTGTCCGAAATGGTATAGGGTTTCCTGCCTGAGCAGGGGGTTGGACTAGATGACCTTCCAAGATCCCTTCCAACTTTATCATTATTATTATTATTTCCATGCAAATGGCATGACATTTTTTGGCGTGTGGTGGTAGAAGATACATACAGAACTTTAATCTGTTTCACAGAGAAGATCCTAAGGCAAAACTGTCCATCTTTGAAACGATCATAGGTGTAGGGCACAATAAGATATTCGCCTGGGGTAGGTGGAAGCGACTTGATGCTTCACGCAATTTGATGGCTAAATGAGCTACAGGTTTATTTGTTGAAAAGAACTCTCTGCTTAGATGAGCATCGGCTTGATTTTCTAACTAAAGAGAACAATAAGAGTGAAAACATTAATTGCACACAAGAATCAAAATAGAGAGCATGACAAATATTCCTTTCAAGCAGGTAGATAGGTGATCATGCTGGGACTTCCTTATATAACTTGAGCTACTTACATATACTGGCAGACCTTTGCTTCATCTTACATATTTTACCTTACTGGACTTCAAGCATGATTGACTAAAGTTGAATATGACTGCAGGTTGATGATGTTGCCTCTTTTTTTTTGTTGAAAAACTGAATTCAACATGTAACTTAAGTCTTATTTTAATCAAATATAGCCAACATCATATTATAGAAATCTCCCTAGAGAAAGTCTGGATGGTAGGAGTACTAAACCCGGGCTATTGTAATCTATATGAACACTGGAATATTGATATGCTTTTTTATGTCTGTTTGCAATCATCTAGAAGTTATCTAGATTTTTATACCCTGGTTCTGGTAGCTCTAAGATGACTTCCATATTTTCAAGATTTAGGCTTCAAATAAAAACTTATCTACATATCTGTCTACTTGGGATTTTGAGTACTATTGTTCTTTCAGTTGACAGTGTTATTGGTTGGTAAATGTGTTTTTCTCTCAGGCTTTTGATGGTTACATCCTAGTTCTGTACATCTATTGTCTTGCATACCATTCTGGGCTCATTTTAAAAAACAAAGTGATTGTTTATTATCATTATTGGTAATAACAATACTGAAATCAAATATTTTGGTATTTGGCTGTGTTGTTTTGGCCAGCTGTAATAGCATATAGTTTGTCTCATAATATTCTGCAATGTTTGTTTCTACACCATTTTTCTTTACCATCATTCAATCATTTTCTTCTTACAGAATGATGAATCGGAACAAATTGCAAGTTTATAGAAAATGTGAGATGATTTTTACAGACTGCAGAAATACTTTCTCTTGTGAAAATGTTAAAACAGCCATTTTCAAAGCTGATTTTTTTGACACACTTTCCTTTGACTTAAATCTCATCCAATCAACAAAGTATTTTATATTATCTACTAATTAGGGCCACATAATTACCCCATTTGATAAATTAGATCAGGAGAGTCAATTACATGAGGGTAAGGTACTTATGTTATTATGGTACCCCTTCTCCCATCCCTGCAGATAGTACTGTATTAGGCAATTAAATTAGACACAACATTCAATACTAGTTTATGCATTACACTTTTTTGCCATAATCATAATACAGAATATAGCTACTATAATAATAATAATAATAATAATAATAATAATAATAATAATAATAATAGTAAAGTTGGAAGGGACCTTGAAGGTCATCTAGTCCAACCCCCTGCTCAGGCAGGAAACCCTATACCATTTCAGACAAATGGCTGTCCAGTCTCTTCTTAAAAACTTCCAGTGTTGGAGCATTCACCGCTTCTGGAGGCAGGTTGTTCCAC
>NW_015411551.1:0-1922 GCF_001527695.2 Protobothrops mucrosquamatus
ATATATATATATATATATATATATATATATATATATATATATATATATATATATATATATATATATATATATATATATATATATATATATGTTTTCGTAGATTTTCACGGGTACAGGTATGCAGGTCTTGGCATATTCGGGTCTTTTCCCGTGTAAGATTGAGAGTATTTTGGCGACGTTTCGACGAGGTCCCACTCGTCATCTTCAGGCTGGGGTCTTCGGCTTCGTGCTTGTGCGAGCAAAGTGTGATCGGAGCTGCTGTCTCTCTATATATATTGATGGGTGTGTGTGGAGTGCTGGCTTAGTTGCTATAGGTGGGTTGGTTGGCTGTGTAGGGATTGGTTGGTTGGTTGGCTGTGTAGGGATTGGTTGGTTGGTTGGTTGTGTAGGGGTTTTTGTTTGCTGATTGTTCAGCTGTTTCGTAACATCCTGAGTAGTTGAGGTGCTGGCTGTGTGCCCATTAGTCTTTTGTGTTATAACGACCTGGGTAATGGGTTGTGTGATTACATCCTGAGATCTAGTGTAGTGATATCCTGAGTTTTGTGTTGCAACATCCTGGGTGGTTGGCTGTGTTGTAACATCCTGTGCTTTAGCGTTGTAACCTCCTGAGTTCTGTGATGTGATGTCCAGAGCAGAAGGCTGTGATGTAGCATACCGGGCTTTGGTTTGGCTCCGAGTTTGCGGTCTAGTTCTGTGTTCATGCCGTGTGTCTGTTTGCTTTGTGTGGGGGTAAGAGGGAGGTGCAGCAGCTGGTGATGTTGTCGTGGTTTGGCTTCTGGATGGTGGTTGCATTTCGTCTGAGGGATGGGTTTGGGCTTGGGTTTGGGTCTGGTGAGGGTGAATGGTAGTAGCGTACTGTGTTGTTCTGGGTCCGGTGTCAGTTTTCATGGCTAGGACTCATTTGTTGATTAGGGCTAGTTTCCAGATGTCTGGTAGGCGGGAGGTATCATCACGTTTATTCATGTTGTGGGGGTGTTTTTCTATTTCGATGGCTTCCATAATTATTCTCTTGTTGTGGTGTTCAGTTTTGGAGATTAGTTTGGTTCCTTCAAAATCAATTTTATGTCCTGTAGCTTTAAGGTGCTGGAAGAGGGAGGAAGTTTTTTCTTCTTTTCTGACTGCGTTCTTGTGTTCTGCGATGTGGGCATTTTTAATGTTATTAAGGACAAATGTGTGTGTGTGTGTGTGTGTGTGTGTGTGTGTGTGTGTGTGTGTGTGTGTGTGTTAAGGTATTTCAGACAATGCAATGCTCCTCTATCACTGGGGTATAGTCCCATAGAAAACCCCAGGTTAAGCTGCCAGTATATTCCATGAAGAAATGATCTCTATTAAGTAATGAAGAGTCAGAAGCAACTGGACAAGACCAGTCCATTCATCTGGAAAAGATAAAAAAGTTTTACTAAACTTTTGAATAGAATAGAATAGAATAGAATAGAATAGAATAGAATAGAATAGAATAGAATAGAATAGAATAGAAAGGGACCTTGGAGGTCTTCTAGTCTAGCCCCCTGCTCAAAAAGGAGAACCTATATCATCTCAGACAAGTGACTGTCTAGCCTCTTTTTTAAAATCTCCAGTGCTGGAGTGCTCACGATTTCTGAAGGCAAGCCATTCCACTGGTTAATTGTCCTCACTGTCAGGAAGTTTCTCCTTAATTCCAGGTTGCTTCTCTCTTTGATCAGTTTCCAACCATTGTTTCTTGTCCTTTCCTCTGGTGCTTTGGTGAATAACAGGACCCCCTCTTCTTTGTAGCAGCCCCTCAAATACTGGAATACTGCTATCATGTCTCCCCCATTTCTTCTTTTTTTTAGACTAGCCAAACCCAAGTCCTGCAGCTGTTCTTTGTATGTTTTAGTCTCTAAGCCTTTGAACATCTTAGTTGCTCTTCTCTGATTTTTTTCCAAACTCTCAACATCTTTTTT
>NW_015411552.1:0-1922 GCF_001527695.2 Protobothrops mucrosquamatus
ATAACAGCATAACTGTGCAATTTAATAAATAAAAAGCAATTTGTACAATGCAGAATAAATAAACAAGTAGTTGATCAGAGTAGTATGTTTATTGCTCCTTGCCTATAGACAGGAATCTCACCAAAGACCAAAGAACTCTCTACACAATACTAAACACTGTGAAGTTTTAGGAAGGAACTCCTTTGAACCACTTCCTCCCTTCAACTCAGTTCCAGATCTTACCACAATCCTGTTCTCCATGATTCACCATCATTCCCAAAGGAAAATATTGCAATCCCTTTCCTTATTCCTGAATTTCTATTCTCCCTGCATACAATGGATTAGGTGTACAGATGTCTTTTGGGGTTTGCTTGCTGCAGCCTATGCACATTTTCCCCCCATTCCAGACCCAGACTACAAATTATGAACGTTGTCCTTCCACCTGCACCCACCTGCATTCCTATTTTCGAGAAATCCACATATCTACAAATGTTTTGACTCTTTTTCCTCTCTATAACACCAATGGAATTTCAACATGAACTAGGAGTGAATTTTCTACCATCAAAAAGGAGGGCTGGGCAAAAGTTTAGCCTTTCTTTTCCTGCCTACAAAGTAAGAGCAGTTCCACACTGCAGCCTAAGATGTTTGCTACCACCTTCAGCTTCTTAATCCAACTTCAGAAATTCCAGTGGGATTGTAATGGATTGACAATGGGATGGATTCAATGCTCCATCCAGACTACAGCCATTGCAAGATTTGATTGGTTGTTTTTCTGCTTCTTACCCTTCCTATTTGGGTTAGGAAGCAAGCCTCATTGGTTGGCTCCTGTGCGGACCTGTCTTTATCATATAGGAATTGTTCCTTTCTCTCTAGTCCATGATTTTTCCCTTTCCCTTTCCCTGATGTTTGTGCAGATGGATGCCTTTGTCTTATCCCAGTGATGGCGAACCTTTTAGAGACCGAGTGCCCAAAAACTGGCCCCGCCCCCCACTCCATCCCCTACCCCACCCCCACTTTGCCCCCACCCTGCCTGCCCGCAGGACCACTCACCACCTCCAGGGCCCACCGCAGATCACCCAGCAGCGCCATGGTGGCCACACCCTCTGCCCGCACCTCGCAGCATCAACTGTGTGCAATGGGGCGTGAGGGCAGAGTCTTGTCTACGCTGTCTGGCTGCCATGTCCTTGGCTACACTGCTCTGCGTGGGCCATGCTCGGGGGCGACTCTCCTCTGGGGGGCTGCTGGTGAGGAGGGGGTCGCAGGGGGGGAGGCAAGACTGGGGCAATGGCACATGTGTCCACAGAGAGGGCTCCGAGTGCCACCTCTTGCACCCGTGCCATAGGTTCACCACAACTGTCTTATCCCATTCCCATATTTTCTCTTTCGATACTAAAATAGAACATTTCTTATCCCCTTCCCTCCCCATTGTAGTATTGTTGCTCTAATGCTACAATATTCAAAAGAAAAGGTGCACAAGTTGTTCCTACCTCCTGAGATTTGCAGAAAATGTACAGTAAAGAGCCCTGGTCTGGTGGTGGAATGGTTAGAATGCAGTATTACTGGTCAACTCTGATCTTAGCCAGGAGTTTGATCCTGATGGGACTCAAACTTCCATCCTTCCGAGGTTGGTAAAATGAAAACCCAGATTGTTGGGGGCAATATGCTGACTCTGTAAACCAACCAGAGAGTGCTGTGAAGCACAATGGGGTGGTATATATGTCTAAGCGGTATTGCTACTATAACAAAAACTAAGGAGAAACTTCCTGACAGTTAGAACAATTAACCAGTGGAACAACCTGCCTCCAGAAGTGGTGAATGCTCCAACACTGGAAGTTTTTAAGAAGAGACTGGACAGCCATTTGTCTGAAATGGTATAGGGTTTCCTGCCTGAGCAGGGGGTTGGACTAGATGACCTCCAAGGTCCCTTCCAACTTTATTATTAT